>NC_090728.1:151695228-151770228 GCF_036898095.1 Palaemon carinicauda
TTCTTCACTTCTTTCCAAAACTTCTTCTTATTTTCTTCATATGAATGACCCAATCCCTGGTCCCACTTCAGGTCAGCTGCCCTCTTTGCCTCACGTACCTTGCGCTTTACTTCCACATTTTTTCTCTTTATATTTTTCATACTCTTCTACACTATTACTCTGCAGCCATTCTTCAAAAGCCCTCTTTTTCTCTTCCACTTTTACCTTCACTCCTTCATTCCACCATTCACTGCCCTTCCTCATGCTGCCTCCAACAACCTTCTTTCCACACACATCACTTGCAATCCCAACAAAATTTTCCTTTACTATCTTCCACTCTTCCTCTAAATTGCCAGTTTCTCTTACTTTCACTTCGTCATATGGCATTTTCAACCTTTCCTGATATTTACTTTTTACCCCCGGTTTTATTAGCACTTCAACCCTCACTAGCTCCCTTTTACATTCACCTACTCTATTCCCCCACTCTTTTGCTACAACTAATTTTCATTCCACCAAAAAGTGATCAGACATACCGTTAGCCATACCCCTAAACACTTGCACGTCTTTCGATCTTCCAAACATTCTTTTAGTTATTAACGCATAATCCATTAATGCCCTTTCTACTACTCTTCTATTTGCCACTCTTACCCATGTATACTTATTTTTATCTTTCTTTTTGAAAAAGCTATTACTTATCACCATCTCTTGCTCAACACACATATCCACCAGGCTCTCATCACTCTCATTTTCACCTGGTACGCCATACTTCCCGATGACACCTTCTACCTCTCCAGCGCCCACTCTAGCATTTAAATCACCCATGACAACTACATAACTCCTTCTACCCAGTCCTTCTACACGCCTAGTTAATTCATTCCAGAACTCATTCCGCTCTTCTTCACTTTTCTCACTACCTGGCCCATACGCACTGACAAACGCCCAACATTCCCTACCCAACCTAACCCTTACCCACATTAACCTAGATGATATCTCCTTCCATTCCACTACTTTACCCGTCATCCATTCACTCAGCAATAAAGCCAAACCCTCTCTCGCTCTTCTCCTTTCAATCCCCGACACTCTACCAGACATTTCAGCAAACATCACTTCACCCTTTCCTTTTATCTTCGTCTCACACAAGGCCAATACATCCATCCTTCTATTCCTAAACATACTTCCAATTTCAAATTTTTTACTCTCTATCGTACTACATCCACGCACATTCAAACACCCCAAAACTAGAGTGCGGGGAGCAGTCACTCTCCCCCCAGCTCCATCTCTTTGTTGCTGTCTCACAGGATGTAGATACAGTAGAGGGGGTTCCCAGCCCCCTCGTCCCGTCCCTTTTAGTCCCCTTTTACGACACGCAGGGATAACGTTGGCGCTATCCTAATTTTCATATGCCCCCGTGGCCACAGGGGGCATATATATATATATATATATATATATATATATATATATATATATATATATATATATATATATATATATATATATATATATATATACGTGTATATATAGTATGTAAATATACTCTCTCTCTCTCTCTCTCTCTCTCTCTCTCTCTCTCTCTCTCTCTCTCTCTCTCTCTCTCTCTCTCTCTCTCTCTCTCTCTCTCTCTCTCTCTCTCTCTCTCTCTCTCTCTCTCTCTCTCTCTCTCTCTCCTTATATGTAAATATATATACATATATATATATATATATATATATATATATATATATATATATATATATATATATATATATATATATATATGTATATTATATATATATATATATATATATATATATATATATATATATATATATATATATATATATATATATATATTTATATATATATATATATATATATATATATATATATATATATATATATATATATATATATATATATATATATATATATATATATTCTTCAGGATAATTGGACAATAGTTTTTAGAACAAGAACTTATAAAACGACTATTTATGAAATAAAAAAGATCCTTCTTTAGTATTCATGAATAGGAGTTAATGGAAAACAAAAGTGTAGTTAATGGAAAGTTACGGTCGACAGAGCAAATACTACTAAGCCAGCAGATTTGTATCAGGGGGGAGTGATCACATTGGGCCAGGTTATTGAGCAAATGGATCTTTGAATAAAAGATAGGGATGGAGAGATGCTGTCTGAAGATAATGGCTCCCTGTAATAATGGAGCGAGTATTTTTCGTATGGGTTTCACAGACTGGCGTGCATAATGGAGTTGATATTATTTTGACCGTAGGTTTAGTATGTGAAGATAGCGGTTATAAATATAGAGATAAGTATTTTTCTAATAAGGGAGATAGTCTCAATGGTTAAGAAAGCGGACTTATGATTTTATTTATAAATATGAAAAGAGTGACAGATGTAAGAGTTTGAATTATAAAAAGAGTGATAGTGTTTACATGCTTCCAAAAACATAATTATCTGTTCTGATTGAGAAACTAAATATAACTGGATTGGTAGATTGAAACCATAAACATATATAGACAAGAAAGAGGATAAATCGATCACACATCTTCTATGAAAGAACCAGAAAATTTTTGTTTTTTCAAAGGTCGTAAAACAGTCAAGCCTTGAGATGGAGTATTTGGATATCTAGATCAAATTTTCTCCAAGAAGGAAGCAAGTTAGGTTATGACCATAGATGATTTGAGTTACTAAGAAAGTACTTTCAGTTGGAAAACTGTTGGGGATGACAATGCAGAAGAACTATGCAGACTTCTTACCTAGCAATCAAGGTATGAACGTAGAACGTAGATTCTCTTTATAAAGCACACATACAATGCTGCGCACATTTTTTTTTTCTCTCTCTCTCTCTCACACACACACACACATATACATATATATATATATATATATATATATATATATATATATATATATATATATATATATATATATATATATATATATATATATATATATATATATATATATATATATATATATATATATATATATATATATATATATATATATGGCTTGGTTAAGTAAAACCTGGGAAACATATCGCCTGAAATCACATATAAAAATCTAAATATATATCAGTTTAGTGAGATCGGTGTTGCTCTATGGACATAAGTCACAGTATGACAATGAAACAATCTCCAATAGATTTAATAGATTTGAGAACAAAGGTTTCAGAAGAATATTGGAAGTTACAATGCAGGACAGGATTAGAAATGAAACTATAAGAGAGATTACTCGAGTGTCATATGTCGATGAGATCGTGATGTAGGGTAGATGGAGATGGATTAGGCATGCTCTTTGCACTCACCAAGAGAGATTAGTTAACCAAACCTTCCGCTGGGCATCACAAGGCATTAGAAGAGTTGGAAGACCTAGGTCTACATGGCTGAGGACTAAGAATCGTGAAGTACCAGTGATGATGAATGGGGAAGTATTGAAATAAAATCTCAAGATTGAGACGACTGGCGAAATCTAGCCATAGGAGGAGATGATATACATACATATATACATACATATATATATATATATATATATATATATATATATATATATATATATATATATATATATATATATATATATATATATATATAAAATGATAATACATTGATAAACCCATGACCCAAGGGATCATAGGAGAGTTGGAGTGTGAACGACAGCAATAACAGGATGCGAAAGTAAGACCAAGCTAAATCATTGCGTAGATAACATTTATTTATGTATTGTCAACATGTCACAAGCATCCCGTGAGAAACAGTTGACCTTCTGATCTCTACACTGGAACCAGATGGCTTCCGATTATAATCCAATGTAATCATATTTATAATAAATGCTGAGAAAACTAATGTCACTTTATCAACACAAACCTATGTCAAAGCAGTTCTACTTATCTTTTCATACGGAATGGTCTTCCGACCAAACCATCTATACTCTAGTGTTGGAGTTAACAATAAATTTATTTAAAGTTAATTTAGCTTTGACTTATTTCAAGAAGCAACCTACGAATCTTAATAATTCTATATCACATTGAAGAGATATTAGACAGAACAACGAATGGGTGCATATAACATTCTCACACCAACAATTGGTGGCAGCGATTACAACTTTAACAATCTGAGATTATAACTATAACAAACAGAGAATACAATTGTAATAATTAGCAGTTACAATAGTGAAGAATCTACAATTACGACGAAGTATCTACGTCTACCGAAGTAATGAACTCATCGAATATCCACTATAAATCATATATAAACTGAGGAACTGGATCTTCAATCAACATACATCATTAAAACATCTTAAGAAGACGAAGGAATGTCCTTCAACTATATCAACGTTTACTGAACAAACATTCAAGAATCACATCCAGAAGAAAATCATTCAGCAACGCACGACGGGAAATCAAGTCAAAACATTCATCACCCACCTAAACTCTTGCAAAACCAGAGAGAGAGAGAGAAAATGACGTCATCTATCCTCTCCCATATATGCAGAAGCTATGTACATTCCTTATTCATTAAATTTTTTGCAGTGAAGTGTTTTATGTCACGAGTCAATCGTCCATTATTGCTGGGATGAGTTATTTGCAAATCTTCATTTTCCTTCATTAAAAGAATATATATTCAACTTCGAATTCTCGTCAAGAATTTTTTCTCTTTGTGCTAATTCTGTTTTCTTTCAGAAGTTCTCGGGAAATATCTTTGTGGGATTTTGTTATAATCTGCAACATATCTTTATTATATAGTGCTTATGCGTTTACACATTGGACGTCTGTATTCATATAGAGATTTTGATAGGATCACAAGGAATCGTAGAGATAGAAAAAAAGTTAAAGTAAACATGACGCCTCCTGTGAATCCCAGTAACCCCACTCCCGGGCCGAGTAACCCCGCTCCCGTAGTAACTTTAGTGAGTGCTAGATCAGCTATCCTTCCTTTTCAAGGTCGGGTCGATGGGTTCTTACCTTAGAATGTCGAGTCATGGATATCATCAGTTGACGCTCATTTAAACGCAAAACATATCACAGACCCATTTGCACAATTACAAGAAGCTAAAAGTTTTATAGACTTTGCTAAAGGAGATGTAAGCATGTATCTTAGGGGAGTTTCTTTTCAAAAGGCCGTTACATAGGACGATTTCAATGTTAGGCTACGTGCGATCTATGGCAGCGAGGAAGCCTTAGATGTAGTTTCAACATTAAGAAATACACTTAATCAAGCCTCTATGACTCAGCTTAATGTTATAGAACGAGCGGCTCTCATTGCCATCTGGCTTAATGAATATCAGGATATTTTAGGTAATTCCACATGGGTTACAGGAGATAACATCGCCGTGAAAGATTTCTTACGATTAAGGTATTTAACTTGGATGACAATTATTTATGTTGCCAGAGGATTTACAGCGATGTTTTGATAAAAAGCTAACGCCCGAAAGTGCAGAATTAGATGTATATAAACAGATAAAGAAACACATGTCTAAGTGTACTGATCTTGATCCCTTGTTTACTCAAGTTTTTGCAAAAAATTTAACTAAGCCTCAACAAGTAAACATGTTTAATAATAATCAAGGTGCAGGGATGATGTGTTATAATTGCAAACGCCAAGGTCACTTGATTGCAGACTGCAGAAGGCGATTTTGTTCGATACATAATAGTTCAACTCATTCATATAATCGATGCTACTCGCGTAATCAACAAAATAATCCTAGAAACACACAGCCAATTCCCCAGTCAATTTCCTATGGAAATAAAAAGAAAAATCCTCAGTTCAATAAGAAGAAACAGCCAAACGGCAATGCAGTTCAAAATCCAAAAGAAACAAATAGTGCTTCAAATAACTCTGTTCCTGGGCCGTCTAGCCAGAACTCGCAAGGTCAGACAAATTTTCAGAATGTGCAAAGCAAAGCAAATACCATATAATTAACTCAAATGGGGAAGAGAGTGATGTTGGGTCATTCGTATCAACATCCCTTGTATCAAATAATCCATTTAATAATTTATCAGATCATTGTGAGGCAATAGATTTTTCTATGAAGCACACGGCCGAATCAAATAAATCAGTATAGGTTCCCGTAGATTTGCAACAAATTCACTCAATAATAAACCAAAATGAGTTATGACCAACATTATATGCTGTAAATTTTGAACACGGATCCTTCACATGGTTTTTTGACTGGTAGTCCACGTAATATCATGGATTTGACGACTCATCACTTGTTGTTTTCGAACTTCCCTATAGAGAAGTCCGGAGTAAGGCTCTCAGGTATAGGAAATAATGAATTAAATGTAATAGGAGTAACTCATGTCCAGTACAAGGTTGGTAAGCGCACATTTTCCGATACCTTTATCGTTGTACAAAACATAGATATGTCTCCAGCTGTAATTATAGGATGCCCATCAATGGGCAATCAAAACATTATCTTAGCCCCTGCCAAACACGGCATCTATATCAAAGAAAAATTCTATAAGTCTCCTAATACTTTAAAATCAGTTTTGAATAAAAAGGAGACGAAAAATAAAACAGTAACGTACGTTGAAGAACCAATCACTTGTCTCACTAATAAAGAAATAATTTACGCGACCAGGCAGAATTCTCGTTCACCCGTGATATCATCTTGCATGCAATCTATCGAGCCGAACATAACTTCAAATATACTAGTGCGAGTAAAGAAAACTTTTCCGGGATCTGAAATATTAATCCTTTCCGACACTTTGAAAACTAACGGATTGTCCGTCACACAGGCTATTTATACAGTCGGCTCACAACAATATAATATTGAAGTATGCAATCATTTAAATACCACTTTACTAATTCATAAAAATCAACATATCTTGGATGTAGAAGTTTATAAACATCGTATTCTTACCGTTGCTGAAATCAATCACGCTCAATCAGTTACGGATGAATCCCTTTTGCAATCTATTAAAAAATAAAATCCATAAAGACATTCAAGAAGAGGAAATTCAGCAGAAATTTTTTGGACTTTTAACTAAATATCATGATGTTTTATGCACTAAGGATGGATCCTTAGGTAAAACAGATGTCATAGAACATCAAATAAGGTTAAAAGACAAGCAGAAAATTGTCTATGTACCCTCGTACAGACTCCCTATGAAATTCCAGAATGAGATAAATGATGAAGTAGGTAAAATGCTAGAAGAAGGAGTCATTAGGAAATCGAACAGCCCTTATAACTTTCCATTAATAGTTGTACCGAAAAAAGATCGAACATGGCGTATATGCGTAGACTTCCGTCGCTTAAATGAAGAAACAATTCATGATCGATTCCCAGTGCCATGTACTGACGATATTTTATCTTTGCTAGGTCAGAACAAATATTTTACCAGTTTGGACTTACTTAAAGGCTTTCACCAGATATCATTAGAAGAAAATAGTATCCCATACACTTCCTTTAGCACGGCCAGGGGACATTATGAATTTTTGCGTATGCCTTTTGGTTTACGTTGTGCTCCCATAACATTTACTACGGGACATATATGGACGACCTTATAATCTTTTCTAATACATTAGAAGAACATCTACGTAAACTGGAACTAGTGCTACAGATATTAAGACAGCATAACTTAAGGATAATGATTAGTAAGTGTGAATTCTTCAAAACAGAATTAGTCAATTTAGGTTTTATGGTGTCTAGCCAAGGTCTTAAAGTAGTCCACGATAAGGTGTCGCCTATCCGTAACTTTCCGATACCTACTAATGTCAAGGGAATACAGCAATTTCTCGGATGTAGTGGATATTACAGGCGTTTTATACGCAATCATTCAATAATAGCCCCGTTTAATACCTTGAAAGATGAACTGTGTAGTTCTCCTATCTTAAAATTTCCTGACTTCGGTAAGGAATTCTTCATTGCAACAGATGCCTCAGACCTAGGAGTAGGTGAGATATTGCTTCAGCAATATGACAAACAGTTTTCCCGATGGCATTTTATTCACGTAAACTGAGACCTTCCGAAAGTAAATACGCAGTAATAGTCAAGAAAGAGCTAGCTATTATTAATTCACTAGTGCATTTTAAGTTCATAATATGCGGTTATCCCGTCAAGGTTCTTACTGAGCATAACCCCCAAAGCGACTTCTTTAATGGCTTTAGTCACAGCCCCATCGAACTCTGTGGCATTTGATCATTCAAGACTTTGGTGCTAGGATTTGGTATTTACCTGGTAAAGCCAATTTCATTGCTGATGCATTATCACTCGACCCCATGTCATCTTTTACGGAGCCAATAGCTCAATTAATAGATATATCAACATCCATGCCTATTGTTAAAACTGTATCTGAACAGGAAGATCTGGGCTGGAGCTCTGAATTAATACAGACTGAGCAAAGAAAAGATCAGAAATTAGAAAAAAATCATAAATGCTTTGAAAGGAAATCTTAAGGGAAAGGAATATATAAAGTATACGCAGCAGAATTATATAATCAAAGATAATAGTCTGTGTAGATCCGTGATAAGGAAAACCCGCAATACACCACGGGTGACTAACGACCAGGTAGTGGTACCAATCTCACTTATATCCACTGTCTTAACCCTGGATAGGTACGCTCCTCGGACACCCCTTTAAGGGTATACTTGGTCGCACACGACCCCGATGCAAGAAAAAATTCTTGAAAAATCTGTTTTTGCAGTAACCTCCTTTTTTTTGCCAAAAAAAATTCAATGAATGCTTAAAACTACTGTAAAGATAAATACTACTCATCTGCAGAAAAACTATTTTTTATAAATATTTCAAAAAATTAAGTAGAAAAAAAAACCTTACATAAAAATTCATAAAACAAAATTTATACATATATACACAAATCCTTTTAGGAATTGATTCTTGAATGTTTTGGACACATCTTGATGTATTTTGGATGAAGTTGGACCCATGGAGGTGAAGATCTGAAATGAATGAAAAAGGGTAACTTTTTTTGGCCAAAAAAATTTGTCCAAATTTCATGAATTTTTTTGGGTACCCCAATGAAATAGGAAGTGGATATTTTTTTTAGGGAATAAACATATGTTATCCTAAAATAGAAATATGTAAAAAATCTTCATTATTTTGTAAATTACATTTATATCAGGGGCCATATCTAAAGGTAATTTTTTGAGTACTTAGAAATTTCGTAAAAAAATACATATATTTAATATATAATATGATATTTATGCAGGTAAAAATATACCAAAATATCACATATTCTATAGAAAACAAGAATATATATAGATAGGGCAACTTACGCTTCAGATATGTCCACAAAATGGCCGCCAACCACACTGACTCAGACTCCCTAATCTGCCACCTGAAATGTAGGAAGGGGATGTCAATTTCAAGGTGTTATTTACTAATCTAATTATTCTTGGATATGCATAAAAATTGCATGGTGAATTGCTGGATGATTGTCGATTATTTTACGACTATGAAATTAGAATTCTGACCCCAAAAAATTTTTTTAAGGAAAATAAAATCGAAAAAAAATTTTTTAAACAATATAATATTTTAGCTATAAAAAATTGATGATATTCACTCAAAAAAGAAGTAAACAAAATTTTCCGACAAATAAACATCTAAATGAATCATTACTCTGTGATAGTTCCTTAGTACGTAGTAATTTTGAAAGAAATGAGAAAAAACGAAAAAAGGGCAATCGCAGGAAAATCGCACACATACCTATATATACGCCATATCTGGCTAAAAAAAAAAGTTAGGCATGGGTAGCCAGATCATCTAGAAACACTTTCCAACACTATTAAGATATAAGTTTTGCGACACTACTTGCCAATTCCTTATGGTAACATGACTAAGCAAAAAAATGCAAAACATATAAAAAGGGGCACTCGCGGAAAAATGGCAAACATTCTAATATACGGCATTTCAGAAAAAAAAAAATCAGCCACGTGCTAGGCAAATCATCAAGGCATATTTTCCGACAAATAAACATCTATATGAATCATTACTCTGTGATAGTTCCTTAGTACATAGTAATTTTGGAAGAAATGGGAAAAAACGAAAAAATGGCAATCACAGGAAAATCGAACACATACCCATATATACGCCATATCTGGCTAAAATAAAAGATAGGCATTGGTAGCCAGACCATCTAGAAACACTTTCCAACACTATAAAAATATACGTTTTGCGACACTACTTGCCAATTTCTTACGGTAACATGACTAAGCAAAAAAATTCAAAACAAATCGGTAACATGACTAAGCAGAAAATGCAAAACAAATAAAAAGGGGCACTCGCGGAAAAATGGCCAACATTCTAATATACGGCATCTCATATAAAAAAATAAGACATGCACGTGTTAGCCCAACCATCAAGGAACACTTTCTAACAAATAAACATGAAAAAAAATCAATAATATACGGCAATTCCTTACTACGTAGTAAATTTTTACAAATATTGAAAAAAAACAGAAATTGGCAACCGCAGGAAAATACCCCACATACCATTATTTACGGCGTATCTGACAAAAACAAAATCACGCATGGGTAGCCAGATCATCTAGACACACTTTCCAATATTAAAATAGCAAAAGTTTTGTGACACTATTTGGCAATTTCTTACGGAAAAATGACTTGGCCAAAAAATGAAAAAAAAAAAAAAAATGAAATAAGGGCACTCGCGGTAAAATGGTCCTCGTGGTGATGAACGACATTTCAGCTAAAAAAAAAAATCATGCACAAGGTACCCAATCAATCCACCAAGACTTTCCACAACTGATAACCTATACATGTTGCACCATTCTACGACAATTTCATAATACGTAATAACTTTGATAATTATGCAACTTACCTTAGAAGAGTAAACTCGGTCGCGCTCGACACCGACGCGTCTCAGAAATCTGGGAAGGAGTACAGCTACAGTGATGCACATCTGGACACCACAAGAGCGTGTAGGCGAGACACCGACTGCAGGTCGATCACCCAAAAATTCAGTCACGGGGGTGAGTCACGTGAGAAAAACCTCTTTTGTTTTGACGCTCGGGGTTGCGGACGACCCACCGTACCGTTCCAGAAAGCCAAATCATTGTTTTATTGGCATACGATGCTTACAGATATAAAAAAGCACATAGCTAATTGTTGCACTTGTTAGGAAAACAAAGGGCACACGAAAACACCTGTCAGCCTAGGGGCTTATCCCGTGCCCAGTCAACCCTTTGAAAGAACACATATAGATTTATCAACAGGATTTTACGAGTCAGACAGAGGAAATAAGCACCTCTTAGTAATTATAGATGCTTTGACTTGATATACAAAACTGATAGCGCTTAAAACTAAAACTGCGGTTGAATGTGCTAGGAAGTTTTACAAGTGCTACATTTGTAAACATGGAATTTCACACATGATAATCTCAGACTCGGGTGGAGAATTCAATAATCATTTCCTTAACTTATTGTGTGAATTCCTTAGCATAAAGAAAATCAATACCATGATATATTACCCAGAGTCGAATGTGCTAGTGGAAAGAGCGAATAGGAAGGTTTTAAAAATATTAAGAATTACACTGGGGTCATCAGACCCCGACTGGGATATTGCAATACCTACGTTACTAAGTACTCTGAATCACTCATATCATGTATCTATTAAAATGTCGCCGCATGAGGCATTGTATGGTACCCCAGCTAGAACGCCTTTCCATGTATTAACGCCTACAACTAATTTATTAAATCCTTTAAAGGAAGTTATAAATGCAAGCATAAGTTGATATGATATCCTTCAAAATAATTTAGAAGAATCATAAATTATAATGAAAAGGAATCATGATAAAATAGCGAAGCCAACTAAAACATTTACCATGGGTGATAATGTATACATACAGGTAAATGTAAGTAAAGGACTCAATTACAAACTGACGCCTAAGTTTGAAGGCCCATTTAACATTTTGGAATCATTAACGACCGATATATTTAAAGTTCAAAATGTATACCAACCAACTGATAAGAGAATTGTACCATTGGCTCACAAAAGAAATCAAAATAAGAGAGAAGGAAGTGAGGGAAATTTTTTTGTTTATGAAACTTGTATAATATTTGTATGTAAACATTTTTCTTTCTTCTTAACGCAGGAGTAATTACAAATATTTTTCTCATTGCAGGTTTACAAAATGAAGTTTTTATTGTTAGGAGTGATATTGTTCGCTCAGACATTTTTTTCGTGTGGGAAGAGCCCTACAACTAAAAATATAGATTTTAAATATGGCACTATAGTAGAGAGAACAGATGTTTTTATTACAGCAAGCAATATAATTATAGAAGTAAATATATAAGCTATTTCCTTTCAAGGTTTGCTGCTTCATTAAATGAAATGCATAAACAACATTTTCCTTTTAATCCAGAGAGTTCACTTGCACCAACACTAGGCGTAGCAGAAATGCTATCATACGACTTGCAAAATAAGACTAACGAGGCAGAAGCTCTGACTCATGACCTAATGATGTGGATAGTGTGACACACTAACCTTGAAAGACGTAACCCATTTATTTTTGCTGCACTAAACATCTTTGGATCTGTTGCAAGTTTAGGCTTAGGAATTTAAAATTGTCTTAAAATCAGTAATCAAAATAAGAAAATTGAGTTTTTAGAACATGAAAACGAACTAGTTTTTTTTCTGAACTAAGGAATCAATTAACATCAATTAATCAAATAATGAGTCTGGTGAATGAACATTCTAGTAATATCAGTCAGATTATGGAAGTACAAAACTTGCTGGCAACGTTAACGTATTATAATTCAAAAATAGATCATATCCATACTAAAATTTCACATTTTGTTGAGAAATCAAAAGACTATGTGGAAGCTATTACGTTAGCAACTAAAGGTGTTTTACCTCCACATCTTTTGCCAATAAAACACTTAACGTTCATTTTGGAGAACGGACGGAAGAAAATAGGTTATGTTCCTTTGTTAGACGCCCATAAGTTAGAATTTTATTATAGCTTAATTACAGTAAGGGTTGAAAATTGCAGGATCATGATTACAGTTCCCTTTGATTCCTCCGATGCCTGGCAATCATACAAAATATCACCATTCCCAAATTCATGACGAATAACTCAAGTCCAGTAATATCCAGTTTGACAGGACACGTATTGATTTCCCCTGATAAGGAAACATATACGGTCGTTAGAGACTTGAATAAATTAACTCACTGTTCAGAAGCAATGAATAATAAAGTATGTACAGCTGACTCCTTTGAATTCCATCATATATCAATGGATTCATGCGAGTTAGGTATAATGTTAAAAGGTGCTCTCTCCCATACATATGAAGATTGTCTGAAAAAACTTTATCCTTTTGATGATAATAAGTTCAATTGCAGATTGAACAACGGCTTGTGGATACGATAAGACAAGGCCGGCTTCAATGTATCATGCCCGGACGGATCCACGTCCCACTCCCAGGTCTTCGTTGCAGCTGAAGGTTGCATCGGCACATCCACGAATTACACGGTTCAAGGAATTAACACTATCATCAGGGAACGGACCTACTTCGTGAATTTCACATGGACCACTACAATCCCATCCTTACCTCTCAAATACAACGAACGAGGGGCTAATCGGTTGATGAAATTAACTGAGAAGGACCACCTGTCATCGACTTATGCAGAGGGGAATCTTCGTTTCTACGTGTTACTGGCATGAATCAGCGTTACGGTGATGATTTTTATTGCCGTTAACATCTTTGTTTGGCGTAGGCAAAGGCAAAAACAGGTGGAGCTCCAGAGGAACATTTTGCCATGCCCAGACAACACTTCAATTGCTTTGAAAGCCTTTACATTTAGGGCCGTTTGAAATTGGCTATTTCACTTGACTCGGGAGGGGGGGGGTTAATTTGTCTGGAACTGTGAATTGTGTGAAAAGCGGTCAGTACGCAAGTAATATGTAGTTGAAGAGACTCCAGGACATTGCATTTTATAAACATTTAAAAAAAAAAAGGGTTTTTTTGGGGGCACCTAATAAAATATTGTAGTCCTATATATTTAAAAAAAAGAATTATATTTTGAGCATGTAATAAAATATATATATATATATATATATATATATATATATATATATATATATATATATATATATATATATATATATATATATATATATATATATATATATATATATATATATATATATATATATATATATATATATATGAAGCCGTGGTGCATGTAGATACCAGGAATTTTTTTTTTGTGTGCACATCAATAACAATATTGATGAAATTATATCTTTACCAAAGTAACAAATATTCTTTATCAGTTACCGTATTATGATAATCTGTATTTTTGACAGAGGTAACAACTATTCTTTAACAAGTTACCAATTCATATGTACATTAAATTTTTTTTTAGGGTACCTCATGATCATTTGCTGGTAATATGCCATTTATATATGTCTGTATTTTCTATACATTTTTCTTGAATTTTTACTATGTCCGTTAGCTATGTATTTTTTTACCATATACCTTTTTGCATATTCATCCTTAATCACTTGTTTATGACTATGACTAAAATATATATCCAGTCACACTCCTAGGAAACATATTTTTAACATAATTTTAAGTTCAAATACTTGAAGGTAGTTGTGCAAGCTAATGTAATGATAATACATTGATAAACCCATGACCCAAGGGATCATAGGAGAGTTGGAGTGTGAACGACAGCAATAATAGGATGCGAAAGTAAGACCAAGCTAAATCATTGCATAGGTAACATTTATTTATGTATTGTCAACATGTCACAAGCATCCCGTGAGAAACAATTGACCTTTTGATCTCTACACCGGAACCAGATGGCTTCCGATGTTAATCCAATGTAATCATATTTGTAATAAATGCTGAGATAACTATAGTGAACCCTCGTTTATCGCGGTAGATAGGTTCCAGACCCGGCCGCGATAGGTGAAAATCCGCGAAGTAGTGACACCATATTTACCTATTTATTCAACATGTATATTCAGACTTTTAAAACCTTCCCTTGTACATAGTACTGTTAACAAACTACCCTTTAATGTACAGAACACTTAATGCATGTACTACAGTACCCTAAACTAAAACAGGCACAAATATTAAAGGCGATTTTATATCATGCGTTTCCTAAACACGGCAAAAAGCATGATAAAAAATGGCAACCAATGTTTCGTTTACGTTTCTCTGATCATAATGAAGAAACAAACGCATTTACTGTACACATCTGTATATAGGTTAGTTTTTGCATCGATTATATTGATTATTCAGTACAGTATGTTGATTTTGTTATTACCAATGTTTCACTTAATTTTTCTTAGGACTTCCAAATGAAATGTTTTTCTTTATGACGCCGCTTAAAACGACGGCGTCATAAAGTATGCTCAGTAAACAACCACGCTCAGAACAAAGAAGGCATTTAACGCACATGATGAAAATGATAAATAATGATATTTACAGTAAAAGCTTTTAGAAATTATGTTATTACAAATATTATTTATCGTATCTATATAAAATCATACTGTACATACTGTACGTAGCAAAGCAGGAAAACAATTTACGAGAGAGAGAGAGAGAGAGAGAGAGAGAGAGAGAGAGAGAGAGAGAGAGAGAGAGAGAGAGAGAGAGAGAGAGAGATAGAGATTGTTTTATGTACGTAAATTTAAATTTTAAACAAAAAAAAATTTGATAGGTTACAACATGTATACTCTTCAGACTTTTAAAACCTTCCCTTTAACTTAATGCATACAGTACTATACTAAAAGAGGCACAAATATTAAAATGATAGAATATTAAAGTGAAAAATAAAGATTGTTACTGTACTCACCACGAAAGAAGTTCAAGAAAAACTTGAATGATGATGGCGATGAATTTGTTGCACAGTAGAAATGATGATGATGAAGCTGATGATGTCTTCTACTGTGCAGCCAATGATAGTACAGTATTTTAAGTCTCTTCAGACGGAGGTGTCTTTTCCTGGGACACCTCTTCTACTTCTTCCTGGTAAACTTCTTCAATTTCTTCCGAAGGCATACTAGCAGGAGGAACTGGCTCTTTTTTGCGAGGCTGGAAGAACATTGTGATAGGAAGTTGCTGCCGCTGCTTCTTTTTTCGCTCTAAGAGCATCCTGTAGGGAGTCATGATATCATCGACCTTGTTGGAGAATTGCATAGACCGAACCATATCCTCATCCCACTCTTGCAACATTTCTTTCAACTCCTTTGCATGGTTGCAGGCCTTGGCAAGCCGTTCTAATGTTAAGCCAATTTCTTCGACATTTTCTTGGGTCTCTTCCTGCGTTTCACTCTCTTCTTCACTTGCCAATTTCGTCAGGTCTTCTAGGTCTGTGTCAGTTAGCGGCTGGGAATGGCAGTCCAACAACTCGTCGACGTCTTCAGTCGTCATGTCGCCAAACCCGTCACCTCCAATTATGGCAGCCAACTGCACAGATTTGCGTATTGCAAGGTGTTGGATTTCAGACGGAGTAAATCCCTCGTCGTCGTAAATAATCTGGGGCCACAACTTCTTCCAGCTCCCATTCACGGTTGCAGGTTTCATCTCTTGCAGTGCCTTCTGAATATTCTTCAGGCACGTGGCTATAGTGTACTGCCGCCAGTACGCCTTCAAGTTAAAATCTTCATCCTCATCATCTTGGACAGCATCCACACACGCAACGAGGTCCGCCAAGGTATTCTTCGTGTAGAAGGCCTTGAACGCCCTAATAACCCCAGGGTCCATCGGTAGAAATAGGACTATGTCAAAATAAGAACAACGAAACAGATGTATCTATGTTAGGTAACTGAGTTTAAGAGGTAAGAGAAAATGAAGAAACAGGTAGGGATTTCGTTGGGAGAAGAAGCTTGTTACAAACCAGTAGATGAATATGTAAAAGGACAAAATCGAGAAATTAATGAAAGTTAAGGACCAAACTATATAGAAAAAATACTCCTAAATGGAAAAAAATAGCGGATACATGTTATGCTGCGCATGCCAGCCACGTGGGAGAGTATTTTGACTGTTGGACTGTCATAAAAATGAGAACTTCTATGAAGTATTTTAAAAGAAAGAAGTTTTGGTCAACAAATTAACTATATTAACTGTATTGACAAAAAGTAGTTTATGGACATTGCATAATCGATCAGAAGAACACTGGTGATATTTTTCATGTAGTTACAAATTTTATAGAGCGGATGGTCTGAACATTCATTATTGGTGACCACCAGCGGTTGTGTAGGGAGTTCAAGGTTATTGTTAAGTTGGAATTTTAAGGATAACAGCAAAATACACTTTAAGAGAATGTGATTACAAACATTTATTTCAAGACATATGTTATAATCATCGCATAATATGAAAAAATTGTACAAATATATCTCGGTGTAACCTTGACGGAATGAAGTCCGGTTTTGTTTATGATGAAAATGCTAATTGATCTTTTATCACATGATCAACTAAATTTCATCTTTTTTTCTGAACACTTTATCTGTTTCTTTGGCAATACCAAAACTGATAATAGAACGTAATAAATTATAGAATCGCATACCAATTTTAAACTGAAACACAGGATAAAAATCTTAATTAGTTCCATATAGATATTTGTCTATCATGAATATTCAAAATATTAGTGAATTTTATATCCTTTCAGTATTTCATTATCATTAGGAAAATGTGATACACATCCCTCTTTAGAATCGATTTGATGAACTCAGAGAGCACTTCAGTAACATTTACATAGAGTTCATATTTCAACGTGATGTATTTAAACAAAGCGGCCTTGTCAAACTCACCCAGTAAATGTTCAAGTTGGAGCCCTTATAGGGCTTATGGCATCAATCATATTCCACTAGGACTGTAACTGAGTTAATAATGATAATAATACATCACCATCTTCATAAATGTTCTGGGCACCTATTACCGCCCTTCTCCATTGTCAAGATTTCTCCTACTCCTTCTTAAAGCTGTTCTTCCAGTCTCCATAATCATAGACTTGCATTCTAGATTGGTGCTTAACCTTTGAAACAAGTCGAATGAGCAATGACGATGAATAGATCAGTTGAATTAAGTTATTTACTAGATAATTAGGATTACGTCAAAATACTAACTCACGCTGCTATTGGATTAGAACTACATCTCCTATGAAAGTGTTGCGAGAAAGCTGTTAAGTACAAACAGAGAGGCGAGGTAAATGCAAATGAGTTTATTCAACAAGATAATGAGTTTATATACGAACAGTTGAGATCAACAATGGCACAGAAATTCAAACAATGTGAAACATGTAATGGCAAGCTTAAACATGCTTTACTATTATCAATGCGGGAGAGAGCGATAGATAAAAAAAGTAATATCATAACAGTGTATGATCGTGTATGAAACATGTGCAGTATGTGGCTTCCGCCTTAAAAAAACATATACATGTGAAATAGGGGGCACTGCCCTAGAGAGGTTAAATGTAGTCAGGTCATTTTGCATAAGATACACAGGCATTAGGCGATCGATGGAGACCCAAACATTTTTACCAAGAACGTCAATTAAGAAAGCCATCGGTTTGCGATGGCTCATGGGGATATGGCCTGTGTAAGGGGACGTCAGTGGTTGCTTGTTAGTGTTGTTGCTCTGCAGGTGGCGTGTAATTCTGACGGCAGAGAGCAAATTTTTCCAATATGTGATTTAGGCACTGGAGATGTCAGAGGAGGTTCCAGATGGAAAGAATTTAGCAGGGACGACCAATGGTTCGCTACACATCAATTCCAGGAGGACCCAGCAGGACATACAAGCTGCTTTGAGGGTGCAATGAAAACATTCACCCATTCTGTTAGTTGCAGGGTTGTAAGGTGGTTGTCTGATGTAGGGTGATGCTCAAGAGATTCACTAATGACGTCCACAATTGAGAGGTAAAAGTAGTAAACCTTTCAGAGGTGATATGCTCAGGGATACCAAATCTCGCTATCCACCCTGAGAGAAAAGGAGACTTACATGAAGCGGACCAACGGGTCGCCATACACCATTTAAGCTGTCGAAACATCCAAAGCGTCCTTAAGGACTGGTCCTTAAATCCAGGAGGACCCAGTTGGAGTCATTGCAGCGGGACAGAGAAGCTGCTTTGAGGGTGGCATGATAACATTCAACCATTCCGTTAGCTGCAGGCTTGTAGGTGGTTGCCTGAAATAGGGTTGTGTTCAGGAGATTGCTAATAACGTCCACAATTGAGAGGTAAAAGTAATATACCTGTCAGAAGATATATGCTCAGGAATCCCAAATCTCACCATCATCCCTGAGAGTAAGGGCGATTTACATAAGGAGGACGTTCCAATTTGCATGGGGTTAGAGGCCAACGAGTGTAGTAGTCAATAACATTAAACAGGTAATGGTGTCCTTGTGATGTGGGTAGAGTATCTACTATGTCGGTATGAAAATGGGCAAACCAACAGTGAATTTGAGGAAAGGTATCCACTTCTGAATCCGAGTGTCGATGTACTTTTGAAGTTTTGCATGAAGCACAGGAGTGGACCCAATACTTAGCAATAACATCCCAAATGAATTTCTGCTTCAGTAACTGTGCAGCAGATTGGCACGAGGTATGTGAGAGGCCATCGATGAAATCAAACACTTGTTGGCATATGAGGGCATGTATCCATAGTCATGGCCTACCAGTTCTGACATAAAAGAGGAGGGTGGCATTGGAATCGTCAAAGGTGGCGTCATCAAAAATGGAGACCTGTGCAGAATGTCCTACATGCTAGGTATTCTGGATCTTGTCGTTGAGTTTCTGCCAAGGCATTATAATCCCAGGTGAATGGCAGCCAATGCATTTCTTGACAGTGCACCGACAATGGGATTCATTTTTCCAAGAGATAACAGACAGCCAAATGTACCACGAGTAATTCACAGTCGAAGGTACAGTAGCCGGATTCCACTTTGGAAAGCTTTTTACTGAAGAAGGCCATGAGCGGATCGAGCAGTTGACTCCTGATAGAGTACAGCAACAATAGCGATGTCACTAGAATCGGTGGAGTGAAGGAAAGGGAAATGTGGGACAGGAAATGTGAGAGCAGAAACAGTTGATAGGATATTTGTTGCATTGCAGAAGGCCGCTTCCTAAAAGGGACCTCACTTCATGTCTTTTGGCATAGCTTTGAGAGAGGCATAGAAGGGAGCAAGAGTGGCAGCGATGGCTGGAAGGAACCAGTGATAATAGTTTATCATATCCAAGAATTCTTGCAGTACTTTGATGGTTGAAGGCATGGGGAAGTTCTGAACAGTTGATACCTTCTCAGGGAGAAGGTAGATGCTTTCAGGAGTGAAGTGGTGCCCTAAGAATGATACTTCATTAGCACCAAAGATACTGTTCTTGTACTGGACTACAAGATGGTTTTGTTGTAGGTAGATACGAAGGATGCATAGGTGCCAGAGGTATTCCTCTTTGGAGGAAGAGAACACAAGACTGTTGTCCATGTAACGAACGCAGAATGGGAGATCCCCTGAGATGCCATACATGAGGCATTGAAAACTAGCCCCAACATTATGAAGGCCAAAACAAGAGTAATTGAATGCATATGTAGCAAAGGAGATTGGGGATGGCGGTCTTGGGGAGGTCTCCTGGATTCACAGGTGCCAAATAATACCCCTTCTAAAAGCCGAGGGTGGGAAAACACCTCTTTGTGCAAAAAGAAGGTAACGTTGGTGATGTTGGGGGAGGAGATAGTAATCTGGTTCTGTCTGCATCTTCAGATGCCTGTAATCCAAATAAGGGTACAGGGAACCATCCTTCTTCAGGTCGATGTGTAAGGGTGACGACCATGGGCTTGAGGCCTTTTGGCAAAGGCCCATTTTTTTTCCTTTCGGCGAATGTTTGTTTAGCAGCTACCAAACAATATGTGGCTAGACGCCCATATTTGGCAAACACTGGGGGCCCGTTGTCTTGAAATGGTGATAAATACTGTGCTTGGCAGGAGCCATATGTGTTTGGCAAAGTTCTGGATGGAAGACTTCCTGGTACAATGTGATGAGATGGCTGTAGGCCTCGATGGGTGCGCTGATGCGTTCATGGTCAAAGGTGTTGGGTTAAAGAGATGTTGACGTGTATGAGTCTGGATTGACTAAACGTCAATATATCAGGTCAACCAGGAGGTGGAAATGGGCGAAGAAATCCACACCGAGCAGTGGTAATGTTGTGAGGCAACAAGAAAATTACAGTGGTATTTTTTCGCCACCATATCCTTAATATCAAAGTGTAGTTCCAAAACTCAGTGTAGTCCTGAAGAAGGGTTACAAAGTTATCCGTAATCCATACCAACACTAAACAATAAATGGAGAAAAGTAAACGTATTTCTGATTTTATCCTGAAAACTATCGGCAGGAGAGTCTATCCGAAGAGAAACTATCTTTGAATCTTGGATGCCACAAAGACATTGTCTATCCATTACAATAGTTGAGTAATATGCTGGAGTACAATATATATATATATATATATATATATATATATATATATATATATATATATATATATATATATATATATATATATTTATATATATATATATATATATATATATATATATATATATATATATATATATATATATATATATATATATATATATATATATATATATATATATATATATATATATATATATATAAATATATATATATATATATATATATATATATATATATATATATATATATATATATATATATATATATATATATATATATATATATATATATATATATATAACACACAAGGGATGTACATTAAAGTTTCCCATGACTCACTTGGGATTATCATATCTGACTGAAATTTCACCTGCTTATTGGTACATTAGAATATAGGTCATAGGGTATTTTGTAACACTGAAGTCACATTTCTTCCTTTTTTACAGATGTTAGATTGAAATAAAGTGTGACTATGGACCTAGACGAGTACCCAGCCGTGATCAGATTTCTATATTTGAAAGGTCACTCACCGAAACACACCTCCGATGTTATGAAACAAACTTATGGAGATGTTGCCCATCACATGTTGTAAAACACTAGGCAGTTTAAGCGTGGCAGAACATATGTCATAACACCACCCCTTTAACTGGAAGGCCCCTTTCAGCCATCGATGGAGTGACAGTCCTTCATGTAGAAACTGCCATTTTGGAAGACCACCGTATAACAGTTTGTCAGTTAGGCCAAATTGTGAAGATAAGTGCAAGGTCTGTGAAAAATAATCCTTCTGGATCATTTGCACATGCATGAGGTGTCTGCACGATGGATTCCCATGCTCCTTACTTCTTTTCAGAAACAGGAATGGGTGGACTGCTCAAAGGCCCTTTTGGATGTGTCAACAAAACTAGGAAGCCTTTTTTGTCAGATTTATCATACAGGATGAAACATGAGTCCATCACTATGATCCAGAGACTAAAGTCCAGTTTATAAAGTGGAAGCACTTCGACTTACCACCCCAAAGAAGGTAAGAGTGCAACTCCCTGCAGGAAATGTCATGCTTACCATCTTTTGGGACCAGCATGGAGTAGTAATGACTGATCTCCTGACCAAGGGTACCAAAATTATTAGGACTTACTATGCTCCACTACCAAAGAAGTCATCAAAATTAAAAGGCATTGCATGCTGACCAAAGGAGTCCGATTCCTGCAACACAATGCTCCAGTCCACAACTAACATATCGCCCAGACAAAAGTGTACTCTTCTGGCTATGAGATTATTCTGCATCTGGCTTATTCTCCTGATATGGCCCCATCTGACTCTCACCTCTTTCGACCCATGAAGTCAGTTTTTAAGGAAACACATTTTCCAGAAAATGAGACACTGATTTCTAAGGTGAAGCAATGGTTTGAAGTTCAACCCACCGGCTTTTATAAACAAGGTATCCAGAGTTGCAAAATACGATAGGAAAAATGCATAAACCCGGGCGTCGCCTAAGTGAAGAAAGACTTATTATCTGTTCCAATTTTATTCAGACTATGTTTGTTGGAAGTGGGTCTGGGGAAATGTTCAATGAACGCCCCTCCTGTATGTATATATATATATATATATATATATATATATATATATATATATATATATATATATATATATATATATATATATATATATACTGTATATATATATATATATATATATATATATATATATATATATATATATATATATATATATATATATATATATATATATATATATATATATATATATATATATACCGCAGTTGTGGTTGTCTATGTATTGAGACAAAGGTGAATTTGTACGTCTATGTATGAATTATATTGCAGGCTTCTGAAGACAGAAGAATATTCTAATTAAAGGGGGAATTTTAATTCAACAAACATTATATGGAGGAGTGAACTAACATTTCATAAACCTAGTTCAAAGTGCTCATAACTGCAAACTCCATATTTCCGGAATGTTCAACATCACCAATTGGGACATTGTTTTTCCAATCAGTGGTCAAAACGTAATAAGTTTTGATGAATCAATAAAAAGTAAAGTTAAAAAAGTACTAAAATAATCCAATTACCAGGAAGTATCAATAATGATGTTCATTGGTCATGAGAAATGGGAATGCTAATGCCCTTTTTAAATATCTTCAATTTAATTAAATTTTTCAATTTTACTTTTGAGTAAGCGAATATTTTCAATGAATGCTTTTTTCTTATTGTAAAATGTATAGCCATCTTTCTTTATATTTAATTCAGTTATTATAAAATCCCGAAATACAAAATAGTCAACCATTTTGGTGAATCCTGCTCATTAATATCAGTTGACCAAATATAATTTCTCCAAAAAAACAATTCTGTGAGATCTGGCAGCTATCTTAACATCAAACAAAATCAGACAAAATAAATACTTTAGCATCAATCTAGTGCAATAAGGAGCAAATGTAGTTAACCTATATTTTATCAGATGGATGAGATAAGTTTCCTTCAATTCTGCGCACCTGACTGGCGTTTTTGAAAACAAGACGTTGCTGTTGTAAGATAATGTGAAAATCAATACAATAATTAGCCCTACAGAATACGCTTATTAATTTCTCGTATATGTCAACTGTTTATCAAATACAATCACAATGTATTGCGATATGCAATGCTGTCACAAACGTATATGCTCACCATTATGTTTTTTTTTTAGTTTACTAAACATAATAATGTTTCAATATCCGGATATTTTGCTTTACTTTTGTTTAAATATTCTTTTCTCGATTTTTTTCCACGAAAATTATTAGTATTGTCCTCCTAAAGATGAAGGTAATTATTCACACCTTCATCAGTACAATTAATTTCCAACTGGTGCCATTGTTGGCGGTCTCATGACGAGGTGTGTACTTCCAACAGATATTGAAATCACCTGTGACGGGCCGAGAGAGGGTTGTGAACCCAAAGGCAGGATGCAATCAACTAAGTACTTTATTAAGGAACACTCTTCTTTATATACAAAACCTCAAGGCAACAGGAAAATACATGTTTGAGAAAGTAACAATGTTACAGAGGAAAACTGGAGACATGATTATACAGGTTCTTTTTAGTGCGAGGGAAGAGCGCAGATATGGGCATGATATATACAAAATAATTTATGTACGATCGTGTGACACACGGTTGGTACATGGCTCCCCCCCTAAAAATGACATACTGTACATGTTAAATAGGGCGCCCTGATCTAGAGAGGCGAACTGTGGGCAGGTCATCTGCAGAAGATAAGCAGCTTTTAGACGATCAATGGAGACCCAGTCTTCTTTGCCACGAATGTTTAGTAGGAATGCTTTCGGATTACGGCGGATCACAAGGAAAGGGCCCGTGTATGGGGGCGTTAGCGGTGGCTTGCTAGTGTCGTTGCGCAGGAACACGTGCGTTGCAGAGTGCAAGTCCATTGGTATGTGATGCTTCGCTGGGGGTTTGTAAGTCTGGCGGCACGTAGTAAATTTTCCCACGACGTGACATATGTGCTGGAGATCGTCAGAGGAGGTTGTAGAAGGAAAATATTTGGCAGGAACGACCAACGGGTCGCCATACACCATTTCAGCTGCCGAGACATTGAGGGCATCTTTAGGAGTTGCAATCCTTGCAGCGGGACATCAAAGCTGCTTTGAGGGTGCGATGAAAACGTTCAACCATTCCATTGGCAGCAGGGTTGTAGGCCGTTGTCTGATATAGGGTGATGCCCAGGATATTCGCTAATGATGTCCACAATTAAAAGGTGAAAGTGGTTCCCCTGTCAGAAGTAATATGCTCAGGGATACCGAATGTTGAAATCCATCCAGAGAGTAAGGCAGATGTAAATGACGCGGACGTTTCAGTTTCCATGGGAATGGATCCAGGCCAACGAGTGGAGCATTCGATGACGGTAAACAGGTAACGATCTCCTTATGATGTGGGTAGGGGGCCTACAACGTCGACGTGAATGTGTGCAAAAAGACAATGAGGTTAAGGAAAGGTGCCCACTCCTGAATCCATGTGTCGATGTACTTTGAAAGTTTGGCAAGAAGTACCGGCACGGACCCAATCCTTAGCATCCTTAGAAGTGACGTGCCAAATAAACTTTGCCTTCAGCAGCTGTGCAGTAGAACGGCACGAGGGATGTGAAAGGCCGTGAATGAAATCAAACACCTGTCGGCGCATGGGAGCAGCAATCCAAGGTCGCGGTCTGCCAGTACTGACGTCACAGAGGAGGGTGGTGTTGGAGTCTTCGAGGGGAAAGTCTTCCCAATGGAGGGACATGCAGGATGTCCTACAAGCTTGATACTCTGGATCCTGTCGTTTGACTTCAGTCAGGGCATTGTAATCCAATCCCAGTTAACGGGTGGACCAGGTGTCAGACTGTCAAGTGAAGGCGTGCACCAGAGGTATGTGGTCTGTGCGAATGACGAAGGCCGTACCTTCTAAGAAATGACGAAAGTGACCGACAGCCAAGTGCACCGCCAGCAATTCTCGATCGAAGGTAGAATAACCTGATTCTGCCTTGGACAGTTTTTTGCTGAAGAAGGCCAATGGGCGGGGCGAGCCGTTGACCACCTGCTTGAGTACTGCACCAATAGCGACGTAGCTGGCATCGGTAGAGAGAAGGAGAGGGACGTGTGGGATAGGAAAAGTGAGAGCCACAGCAGTTGATAGGGCCTTCTTTGCATTGCAGAAGGCTGCTTCTTGAAGGGGACCCACTCCAGGTCCTTTGGCTTGCCCTTGAGGGAGGCGTAGAGGGGAGCAAGAGTGGCGGCAATGGCTGGCAGAAAATGGTGATAATATTTGATCATGCCCAAGAATTCCTGCAGAGCTTTGACGGTCGGGGGCGCGGGGAAGTTCTGAACGGCTGTTACCTTCTCAGGGAGGGGATGGACTCCTTCAGGAGTGATACGGTGCCCTAAGAATGACACTTCGTTGGCGCCAAAGATACACTTGTCGTACCGGACTACAAGGCCGTTTTGTTGCAGGCGGTCGAGCACGATGTGCAGGTGACGGAGGTGTTCCTCTTTTGAGAAAGAGAACAAAAGTATGTCGTCCATATAACATACACAGAAAGGGAGATCCCCTAAGATGCCATCCATGAGACGTTGAAACGTTGCCCCAGCATTATGAAGGCCAAAACAGGAGTAATTGAAGGTGTATGTACCAAACGGAGTGGTGATGGCAGTCTTTGGGATGTCTTCTGGGTTCATAGGCTCCTGATAATACCCCGTCAGGAGGTCGAGCGTAGAGAAAACCTTCGCTTTGTGCAGGTAGGAGGTCACGTCAGCAATGTTTGGGAGGGGGTAGTGTTCCGGTTTTGTTTGCATGTTTAGGCCCCTGTAATCCCCGCACAGACGGAGGGAGTCGTCTTTTTTCAGAACGATGTGTTAGGGTGACGACCATGGGCTAGATCCCTTTTGGCAAAGGCCCATTTTCTCCATTTCGGCGAACGTTTGTTTGGCGTCTGCCAATCATTCCGGTGCCAGACGTCTGAATTTTTTGAAGACTGGGTGTCCCGTTGTCTTGATATGGTGAAGAAAACCGTGCGTGGCGGAACCGTGGGCGTTTGGTAAAGTTCTGGATGGAAAACATCCAGGTACGACGTGAGGAGGTGGGCTTAGGCATCCGTGGGTGCGCCGATGTGGAGAACGAGGTTAGAGGGGATTGGTTGAAGAGATGTCAACAACTACGAGTCTGCGTTGACCTATCGTCGGTGGGCGACATTGACCAGAAGGTGAAAATGAGAGAGGAAATCCGCACCGAGGATTGTCATGGTGATGTCAGCAACGAGAAACTTCCAATTGAATTTACCGTTTCCGAACGATAATGTGAGGTTCTTGTAACCGTAGGGGGGTATCGCAGATCCGTTGGCAGCTACCAAGCGGACGCCGGCATATGTAGACAGACTACTTCGTGCCTTGAAGAGTTTCCTTGGCAAAAGAGAACGACAAGCACCCGTGTCTACCAAAAATGTCACGCCCGTTCCTGCATCCAGTAAAAAGAAAAGATTAGAATCACGGGAGGACACCGCCACGAGCGATGGCCTACTTACACGTTTTTTGGCCACTGACAATCCTTGGCACATTTCTTCGCAGTTGCCCCGAATCTGAAGTGGTAGTAGCAAGACTGCGGTGGATGGGAGGTAGTAAGTGGCTGTAGAAGTCGTTCGTTGGGTCGCGAGCGATTGACGGGTGGTGGGCGTATCTATCGCTGCTTCGGCACTTCACGAGGTAGGCGTGTATGTCCTACAGCATTCTTGTCAGATTTGGTTGATGTTGAATAGGCATCCTCTTCGTCAGGGGTGGAGGCATTGATGGAGGTCTTGAAGTGGCTGTCCATAAGGGCGTCGGCTTTGGTCATCAAGTCCTTTATGGGTAAACTATCGACATCGGGTATGGCAGCGCGTACAGGTTCGGGTAAACGTCGTATCCAAAGGGCACGAAGTAGGTTCACCTCATGAGGAGAGCCGTCTGCGGCAGGTTGAAGTCGAGCGATACTGGTCATTTCCCTGAGGGCAAACGAAGCCATTTGGTCCCCCAACGGTTGTTGCGAGAGCTGAAAAATCTTTGCTATACGGACGGCTGGCAATGGCCAGTACTGCTGCAGAAGGTATGATTTAAGGGCGTTATACGCTATTGGGGTGTCTCCTTGTTCACAAAGCCAGTCGGATATTTCTGGGAAGGTGTCCTAGGGTATCACCACAAGAACATAATCAGCTTTGGTGGTTGAGCGAGTCGTGCTCCTGATGCGAAACTGGACTTTTGTGCGCTGAAACCAAGCAAACGCCTTTCCGCTGGCAAACGATTAAAGTTTGAATTTAGTGGCCGCAGCACCAACTGCCGTAGAGTCCGCCATAGTACCAACGATGGAGGGGCGAGAGGGTGGGAGTGGAATGCGGTGGGAGCGAGTCAACTTCCGGGGTCACCAATGTGACGGGCCGAGAGAGGGTTATAAACTCAAAGGCAAGATGCAATCAATTGAGTACTTTATTAAGGAACACTCTCCTTTATATACAAAACCTCAAGGCAACAGGAAAATACATGTTTGAGAAAGTGACAACGTTACAGAGGAAAACCGGAGACATGATTATTCAGGTTCTTTTTAGTGCAAGGGATGAGCGCAGATACAAGCATAATATATACAAAATAATTTATATACGATCGTGTGACACACCGTTGGTACAAACCCATGCTGCAATGCTATGATAGCATCATTATTGTTTACGACGGTCTTTAGCTCGGTTTACCATGAAATGCCAAAACGTTCTTCATATCATGTTGCTAATCTTAATTTTCAAGAACTTTAGGGAGGTTGTGATATCATATTTAGAAATGATTATCTAATACCGAAAACTCTAACTTGGACGAATAATGTTTAAATCATCCGCAAAATACCTTAGAAAATAATACTAAATATTTTATAAGAATGACAAACGCTAAATAGGTAATTTTTTTTCCATGATAGGACGATTTTTCTGGAAGATAAAAAAGGTAAGATATTGTTGCCAGTGGGAAATATTCTTTCCATTTGGCGGTTATATATCAAAGGTTATCTTGGAGTAAGTTTTTTTCCCCACTAACTCATCGCCAGTTTGATATCACAAGATTTATGATTAAACTTTGCTGAAAAACGTTTGTTACAGGAAATTGTAACCTTTTTTTTTATTATGTTTTGTTCAAAGTGATGGCTTCTTAGTTATTATTATTGTTGCTAAAGATTTCCTTTCAGTGTGAACCAAGACGGGGAAACGTGTATTGATGCTTTGTATATACTATTTTCCCTTAATGATAATATTATCTAGGCATAATCATTTCTAAATATCTTTATACCGCCGGAAATTAGTGTTTCCGTTTTGTTATAGTATTTAGAGAGAATACATAGCATGATTGATGGGGGTACATGAAACACTACTATTTTTCTACAAATGTCAAGGCATATGAAAATTAATTGCTATTATTATATTCTATGCGATTTAATGGATTCAGTCTTGGATAAAAATGCATTTTGCATGATACTTGAATTCAATCCCAGCTTAAAAGTTGAAACATATGATTTTTACATTTATTCCAGGAATTAGCATATCTACTGTGGGCTACTCTGATTATTTTCATTTTACAACGAATAGACGAATATTTGCACGACTGCATAAATGACGCTGTCATTTCAAGAAAGTGTGTTACTGCAGTTTTCTTTTTGTATATTTAGGAAATTTTTTTTAAAAAGTAGGACGTTGTAAAAATGATCCAAGAAACAGAGATAATGATTTAATGCTCATTGGCTAACATTTGCATATGGAATAATAAGCTATTATCCTTTGTGATAAAATCATATTAATTCACAAAGTAGAGAAAACTAAATTACTATGTAATGCTATCCACTTCAAGGTAGGTAATTATTACGCCTTTTGTCAAAAATTATTATAGGCATTTCTTATGCGGATAAGTTTCACAAACAGTAGCGAAAAATTGGATCTTTTATTTTTCTCCTATTACGTATTTTGCAAAACATTATACCATGATAATCGAAGCCAGAAACTGTTCTAAATGATGTTGAAGCAGCAAACAGGAAAAACTCCAGGGATTTAACAAATGTTTGAAGCAACTAAAAATATATTATAGCATCATATATGTAGGCAGTAGGTTGGTCAGGGCGTCAGTCACCCATTGAGATACTACCGCTAGAGAGTTATTGGGTTCATTGACCAGCTAGCCAGTACTATATTAGATCCCGCTCTTTGGCTACGGATTATTCTGTCTTTGCCTACAAATTCTCCTCTTGCCTCATACCCCTAACCCCATAACAACGTTGAGATTACAAAATAATTCTCCTTCGCTTAAGGGGTTAACTACTCCAATGTAATTGTTCAGTGGCTACTTTGCTCTTGGTAAGGGTAGAAGCGACTCTTCAGCTATGGTAAGCAGCTCTTCCAGGAGAACACTCCAAAATCAAACCATAATTCTCTGGTCTTGGATAGTGATTGCCTCTGTACCATGGCCTTCCACAATCTTGGATTAGAGTTCTCTTGCTTGTGGGTACTCGGGCATGTTGTTCTATCTTATTTCTCCTCCTCTTGTTTTTCTTTATAGTTTTTATAGTTTATATATGAAAGATCCTAATTATTTTTATTGTTCTTGAAATAATTTGATTGTTTATTCTTCGCTTGTAGTTCATTTCCTTGTTTCTTTCTCACTGGGCTAGTTTTCCCTGCTGAGGCCTTGGGCTAATAGTATCTTGCGTTTCCAACTATGCCTATAGCATAACTTGTAATAATAATAATAATAATAATAATAATAATAATAATAATAATAATAATAATAATAATAATAACAATAATAATAATAATAATAATAATAATAATAATAATAATAATAATAATAATAATAATAATAATAATGAAACTACTTTGAAGTAATGAAAATAGTTGTGAAGGAAGACACAGAGGATGTTTACAAAACATATATACTTCAGAAAATCTGTGAAGCAAGGGACAGTTGCAATACCCTACGGACTGATCATATATGCATATGATCAGTACCCAAGTACTTCTCCAAACAATCTAGGACCAGGGAAGACCAGGCCATGACTGCTGATGTCTCAGTAGGTAGACCTATAGTCCCCCTAAAATATTTTGATTTATCTCATAAAGATGGTGTGATTGCAGACACTACAAGAAACTATCGAGCTTGAGCATGACTCAAACTCCAGTCCAGTGAATGCCAGGCAGGGACGTTTCCAATACGCCACCAAAACCTTTACTAATGAAAACATTTAAAGTTAAAATGTAAAAGTGTCTGGTTTCAGTTTCATCAGAGTAGATCCCCACCAGAACGTCAGCCGGGCTAGCCCAACCTGCCACTGTGGTGTCCAACCACAGGAGCGACCTCCTCAGTAAACAGCTTAAACTCAGGGTTTCGGGCTGGGATCAATCAGCTGCCATCCAACTGCTAGGCGAACACGTTACCACTGTACTAGCCAGAAGGCAAGTAGGTAGGCATAATTGGCAGAATCAATGTTGTTACGCAAGTGATTAAAAATCTTATTATCTTGTGATTTATCATTCCATAATTTTCGTCCATTTCTAGATTCATACTTATATCTAAAATTACAATTGAAGTCCAGGCACATGGAAAAATAGTTTTAAGAAGGAAAAAAGACATAATCTATGAAATGACAGAAAATACGAAAATCATGAATGCTGTCATGCCTATAACGAATACCCTACGGTGAAATGTAGCAAATGCAAGCAAGGTGGACTTGCAAGACAAATACATCTCAAATGAAGGTCTCAGATTTAGTCAGAGTCATAGATTGAGTGAATATAATACCACAAAGTACACTTTGTGAGGAAATGCATTTGTAAAATACGTAGAAGAAAAATCCAGGAATCAATATACAAATAGTAATGGAAACTTCATATGTTTTCAAAGTCAAAGTATGATCTATATTCTATAGTGATACTGAATTAGTGAAGAAAAAAAATATAAAAAAAAATGAAAATCTATTTTTGGGTGAGGTAGCCATGTCGTCCTGATGGAAGTTTCTAGGGTATGCTTGACCACAGTGAATTTCACCTTAAGGTATCCAGAATTCTAACTCCTGGAGTGAATATCCCTAAATAATCTCACAGGGATATCGCATAATATCAGAGGACTTATTCATGACACGTCACATAGCTATCTTCACCCCGAACAGTATTAACGCTTCGAGGGGTGACAGTGACAAGAATCTGAAACGAGAATGAAAAGAGAGCTGCTCATAAGGCATCTCCCCTATTCCGTGTCCAGTGTGTATCTAATGAAGGCGGTAGGGCCCTCTTTATTCCATGTAGCTATATACGAGGTGCTACAGATACTGTATTATAGGGAGGGTTCAATAAGCCCTTTTACAATAAAAGGAAGGGTGGGTCCATCAGGACGACATGGCTACCTCACCCAAAAATAGATTTTTCGCTTCGCTCAAAATCCGTTTTTGGGGCTCAGGCCATGTCGTCCAGATTGATGTTTACCAGAGCATTACTGTATCTGTGGATTCTCAATCAGTGCCGTACTCTCAAGAAAGCATTTTCCTGGTCCGTCTAGACCTAGAGACCTATGATGTTACCGTCATACATCATTTTATCTAAGCATGAACTATGTTAGTGCTTCCTGCCCCTTCAGGGAAGAGTCGTACTAGACTCTGGAAAAAGTCTCGAGGAGTACATAATAACTATGGATGACAAAATGACAATCTTGTTTAGTGGTCTCACCCTATAGATTATAAAGCAAAGTTTGTATAAGAGTCACCAATGTCAGTATGAATTCCTAACATATCCCCCAATATGTCTACTCTTATTAACTATTGGATAACTGTTGTATCTGCATAGGAACAAATTTTGCAACTCTACCACCATCCCCTTTGGGTACAACGTTAACCCCTTCCAAAGAAGGGTTAAAGTGAGTGGATTTTTGCTTGAATCAGGGAACAATCTTAAAAGACATACCATGATAAATATATCCATATTTTAATTTTAATGGTCAGTACATTTCTGATAAAATGAGTGTGGGCGAATAAGACGCAGGGTTCACTATGAACTAATTTAATAAGATTTAATAAACATACATATCAGATCAACATTTATAGAATTTATGAAATGTGGATGATATCCATTAAAGCATAAAGAAAATAGTCAACATAGAATATTGTTTTGTCTAATAGGAAACAGATTTGCGACTTCAATCAAATTATTAATAATAATGATACAGTCTGTATACTGTTTATATACACTAGCGTAAGAAACGCTTGGTACAAGTGTCCGTATTATGCTATAGTTCACCAACGTCAATGGAACAGTTCGTAAGGACACTTTCGTGGCCTATCGCTCAGTGTGTAGTAACATACAGTGACTACACACACACACCCTCTTAATTAATCATCGCAAATTAATTACACTGTTCCTCGCAGATTTAAAAGAGAAGGTTAAAGAATTCTACCTGCTGCTACCACAGACCTCTTAAGTTGCTCCACTAGCTTCGCATAGTGCGTAAAAAACACCTTGGATGACTACCAGCCAGTGTACAAATAAGGATGTTCAAAGTCCATGTAATTAAAGAAATTTTACGGAAGAGGCAACTTTCCTCGGATCATGACTAACGGTGTACTGTCTGGATCCGTTCTGCGAATAACACGGGTGAGTTTTGCCCTTAGTTATAGATAACTTTGAACCCAGGGATTCTCTTCTGAATACCTGTCCTTCCATAAAGTCTGAAGTTCTATGAACCTTAGGCACTCCACTGGACATAGAGATGCATCTTCCTTCAGAGGGCAGATTCTCTAGGGACCCCACCTGTTGGTGGATAGCTTGTTCTTGGTAAGAAACGTTGGGTCTGGAAATAGATTCAGTTCTCCCTCCAAGAACTGGACGTAGCCTTCCTCTCTAGAGAGAGCCACTATTTCACTAACTCTGGCCCCCAAAGCAAGTACAAGCAGAAATATGACTTGAAATTCAACGCCTTCCAAGCACATTCCTCATGGTTCATTATTCATACACAATGAAGAATCTTATCTACTGGCCATGCAAAGTGTCTTTGGAGGGGCTGAATGGCTAAGCCTAGCATGGGCCTTTGTAGTTCATTAAGAACATCGTTAGAAAGGTCGACCTGTAAGGCATATGGTATCTGTCTTGTCAAGGCAGACTTGAACAGTAGAATCGTGTTGGCTGCTAAACCTTGCTCATGAAGGTGAATGAAGAATGATAAATAGGAATCAGTCGAGATTTCTTTTGGTTTCTTCGGCTTGACAAGGGATATCTGTTTCTTCCCTGAAGCCTCATAATGTCTTCTGGTTTCCTCCAAAAGTCTAAACTGACTTTCAACACCGAATCTTTTTCTCATCGTTAAGGAGAGAAAATGATGAAATGTATGTTCCGTGTTTTCTGTGATGAAGCGAAGACAGTCGATTAATGTACTCGCTGAGACAGGGATGGATACGGTAGCGGTACGAATTTTAGTCGTAGTTCCAATGCCAGAGGGAGCCACACACTATTTAGCCACTTGTGGGCCACTATTGCTGCTTTCCCTTTGAAGGATCTTAGCTTATCGAGGACCTTCAAAAGGAGGTTTGCGGAGGGAACAGATAAATACTGGACCATCTGTTCCAGTCCAGGGACATAGAGTCCTTTGCCTCCGCTAGCAGATCCTCGTATGGGGACACGTAACGATCTATTTTCTTGTTGTCTTTCGTCACAAAGAGGCCTATCTGCCTATCTGCAGCACTGGGACTTGACTTTAGATGAAGGAGAACGATCCTGCGTCAAGGGACCATTCTGACTCCATAGTTGTAAACTGGATAGAGCGTCCGCTGTCACATTGCGGAACCCTTGAATGTGAACTGCTAACAGGTGCCATTTCTTCCTTTCCGCTAAACGGAATATAACCAACATCACTTGGTTGATATGAGGTGACCTCGACCCTTGTCGATTCAGGCATCTCACTACCACCTCGTTGTCTAGAACCAGTCTTAGGTAGGTCGAGTGGCGAGGAGAAACTTTCTTTAGTGTCAGAGGTACTGCCATGGCTTCTAGAGAGTTGATGTGAAATGACTTGAAAAGATTGGACCAAGCTCCTTGCACTCTCATCTGATGAGAGTGACCTCCCCAGCCTTTCTTTGAAGCGTCTGTGTGGATAGTTACTGACGGGGGAGGAGGTTGAAGAAGTATTGATTTCTTCAATTGCTTGGCATTGGACCACGGCTTGAGAAGTGTTCGCAGTCAAGTCGGTAGTGGTCCTATTAGATCTCTTCGCGCGTTTGATGCGTATTTTCTCCAGACTCCTGTTGCATCCTTAAGCTGTGCTCTTAGCACTGGATCTGTTATTGAAGCAAACTGTAGAGAGCCAAGAACTCTCTCCTGTTCGCGGCTTGATATCCGTTTGGATTTCAATAGTCTCTTGACAGATCCTGCTATTTCTTTCCCAGATGTTCCAGGAACTGGATCACTATCTTAGAAACTTGCATGCATTCTGTCCTGGATGCTGCCAACACCAACCAGTCTTCCAAATAGGCTACTACTTAGACCCCCTTTAGGCGTAATTGATAGACGGCTGCGTTCGCAAGATTCGTGAAAATCCTTGGGGCTATATTTAGCACGAAAGGCATGGCTCTGAAGGCGTAAAGTTTTTTATGTAACTTGAAGTCTAGGTAGGAGGAGAGGTGACGATTAATTGGAACGTGCCAATAAGCGTCAGTCAAGTCTATAGATACAGTATATGCCCTTTTGGGCAGTAGGGTCCTTATGTGTTGAAGCGTGAGCTTTCTGAACTTGTAGTTGACTATGAACTTGTTGAGTGGCGACAAGTCTAGAATAACTCTGAGTTTTTCTGAGTCCTTCTTTGGAACACAAAACAGCCTTCCTTGAAATTTTATGGACTTAACTTTCTGGATTACTCTTTTGCCTAAGAGTTCTCGGACATATTCTTCCAGAACGGGGGATGAGTGTTGGAAAAATTGAGGTAATTGAGGTGGAGGACTGCTCCAGCTCCAACCTAGTCCATTTTAAATTAAGCTGTGGGCCCAGGGATCGAAGGTCCAGCGATCCCTAAATAGCTGTAGTCTTCCTCCTACTGGAAGTATCTAACTTCTGCTGTTGTGGACCTGAGGCCTTGCCTCCTTGACCGCGTCTTCCCCTGTATCCCCTTCCTCTTGAAGGGCGTCTAGAAGAACCTCTGTCTGTTCCTCTAGCTCTCGAACAAAAGGAAGTCTGCCTTTCAAAGGCTGGGTTAAAAACTGGCGACGTTGAGGTATCAGCTGGTACGTGGTTGGAGGTTGTGCCACTATCTGAGGCACCGCGGTCATAGGAATTTGTTGTTGATGTTGCTGTTGGTAGGGTTTAGCCGGCCGAGAGGATGGCCTAGGCCATTTTGTCTTCCTCTTGGGTTGGGGACCCTTATCCGGAGAAGACTTACTCTTGAGATCTAAGCTCCACTTTTTGAGAAGGTTCCTATTCTCTGTGGCGGCCTTGTCTACTGCCCCTTTAACCACTTCATTGGGATAGAGGTCTTTACCCCAAATACGAGAGGAGATCAGCCTCCTCGGTTCGTGCCTCACCGCAGCCGAGGCGAACACGAACTCTCAACAGTCACTCCTAGCTTTAATAAAGCTATAAAGATCCTTCGTAACTATGGCCAGATGGGTTTTGGCCACAACCATGAACATGTCCTGGTTCTTGGGGTCACTTGCCATTGTTTCTAGTGTCGTTTGTAATGACATGGATGCCGCAAGTCTTTCCTTTGTCTCTTGCTGTCTACGCAAGAGCACCTCCGACAGTTTTGGAAGTGCCTCACCGAACTGACGTTCAGCAATATCAGCTTCCAGCTTCCCGACTGAGAAGGTAAGGTGTGCATCCTTCCAGTCTTCTTGGTCCAAGGTCAAGGTCAGAGATAACGGCTTGCACTACTCCAAGGAGGGGCATGGTTTCCCTGCCTCCACCGCCTTTAAGGCTGCCTTATATTCCTTTTCCAAGAAGGGAAAGGCTCTGGTAGGAAAGGCCAAAAAGGAGGGAAGCTTCTTACCCAAGGCAGGCACCTTTGAGTTAGTGAAGCCCCTCTCTTTCATCGAGCTCGCTAGTAACGCCTGAGCTTTACTATGGTAAAAAACTATGACCTTCTTCGGCTCCGTCTCCTCCTTCGAGGCTGGCCCCTTCCTAAGACAGACATAGCAGTCCGGATAAGAATCTTTGGTGGGCCAAAATTCCACTTCTTCCAGGGGAATTGCTCCTAACTTTTCTGAAATCCCGATCTTCCCGGTTGTCATTGGCATGTGTTCGGCATACCTCCAAGGATTGGTATCCGAGCACAAAGGAAGATCCTTCACGCTGAGCCGCTTCTGGGGCCCACGTGATGCTGCAAGTCAATGTATCTCCAGTTTCATTGCAGCTTCCTTCTCATCATTTTTCCTTTGAATTTGTTGGATCATCTCAACAATGGAAGAAAGAGTCCTTCTCAGTTCATCTGGGATAGCAGATGATGTAGAGAGAACAGGTTCTGGGTCCGGAACCGATGTAACCGACACCTCGTCGATTTCCTTCTCTCCTACTTGAGGAGCCTGGAACAGCTCCTCCTCCTGACCATCTCCTAGAAGGTCCTTCTCAGTTCGAATCCGACACCTCCGACATCCTATCGTCCAATTGGATGTCTTGAAGGGCTGCCGAGACTTCAAAATCTACCGGATTCTGGGCAGTTGGTATCTTCACCTGAGGCTGGGGGATGATTGCATCAGCCGATGCTTTAGGGAAAAGGTAGGCCCTCATCTTCTCATTTGGAAGGTAGGGGCCTGAGGTGTTTCTGAAAACCCCTCACCCAGAATCGTAACGTTTCCCTGGCAGCATCCCTTGACTCCGTCGACTTAGGGTCGTCAAAAGCCTCGGTAATCAGGGTAGAACAAACTGTACAAACCTGAGGGTCCCAATACCGGAGATCCCTCTGGAGGCTGCGCATGCTGCGTGCCTCCTGCAAAGTTGATGTCCACAGAAGTTCTCACTACGGACATTACAGAACACACTCCCGCACTTCGGATGGTTCTTCTGTAAAGAGAAGAAAAATCCATGAGTATCAAGTGAAGGCTTTCACTTATATCAAAACATTTAGATTATATAGAAAAGCTATAAAAGAAAGAAGGAAAGACACATACTTGTATTTCCTGTCCAGTCAATTCCTGAAACTTCCCAAGATATTAAAATTAAGGTTAATTCTATTCTAGAATACCTTATGTTATTTCCTAAACGGAAATTTAAGGTGCAGTTCACACCTTGAGATAAAGTTTTAATATACGGGATAGAAAGAATACAGAAAGAACATACTTTCTGTATATTGTATGGTCTCAACAAAAGGCTGTACAAGATAACATTAAGTATGATGAAGAACTTTAGTGTTATCACAAACTCTGTACTGTAGTTCTTTTAATGGTGTGTGTGTTACACTACAAATATAGCAACTACTGTACATTGCATGCTGTTGTGCCTGCCAGCACGCGCCGGTACATCCCGGCGTGCACCGGCACGTGCCGGCCGACATCTACCCCTGAGTAGGTCAAAGATATACTACCTTTAACTAATAGGCGGCAGCTCACTGATTTGCAACTGTGTGCCGGCCGGCAATCATTGCCAGTTGACAGCTGAAACCACTGATACCCGGCTGGCAGCCGCTAATCGTAGTGGCAAGCAGATTCGGGCTGTGTTTCCACTGCCGGCAGGCAAAGGAAATATTACCCATGCCCACCGGCAGTAGCTAAGAACCAGAGAACCTCCACCTGCCCTGCTGTCGGCTGTTAAGCCGGTAGCCGGGTTAGGAGTACAACACAATAGTCAGAGAAACAGTATGGATGTAAGGTTATAAGGCGGCATTACCATACGACCTCAGATCCAGAAAGAGTGAACTTCTGGAAGGGGAGAATGTAGCATTCAGGCTTCCAAAGAATCCATAGCCTGCCGGGCTCTACCAGCAGACATAGAAGAGAGACCAAGGGAGGTCTGGGGTTCACTCTCCAAAGAACAAAGGGTCTCTGCCGGCCGACACGTAATTGCCAGCCGGCAGAGAGCTTAGCCGGTCCTTCATCTTAACCTACACTAGGTACGGAAGTAGGACTGCGGCCAAAAGATAATAAAAGAAAGAGAGATGGGGAAGGGATAAGGGTCCTATAAACTTCGTTCTAACAAGAGACACACTCAGCAGTTAGGGAAGCTCATCCTAACCTAGAGTTGTTTATTAGGGAGGAAGACTGGCAATACTTGCTATCCTCCTCCCAGCCAGAACAAAGTTAGGTGAAGTTATTTCACCGGGCAACAGAGAAAACTCCTTTTCCAGCCCGAGAAAAACAACATAGGACAGTCTTCTAGGCCACTAGAGGAAGGAATCATCTCTTACAGAATCTTTCCAACGTGGACTAGGGAAGCAAAGCTTCCTGTGCCCGCCACTAACCCAGCAAAGGAGACTCATTCTCTATGCTAGAAAGAAGCAGACCACAGACTAGAAATTCTGATGTTCTGCCCTAACCAAAAAAATCAGTCACTCTGGTTATCAGGTCAGGACAGACATATCCTAGAATAGTTTAACCTGAATTATCATACAGATAGAACTGTTAGGATTAAGCCAAAGACTTCCTCAGAGGGAGAGAGGGATTGAACCTAGCCTCCGGAGGAGAAAAGAACAATCGGGGATGTGCTAAAGTATACTACTGTATCTAGATTACTGGCCTAGGTAAGGTGAGAATCGATTACCTAATTCACCGAAACTCTCTCGTATACAATCTTGGAAAGAACATTCAACAATATCTTACATGTATAGAATATTTGCCCAAAGCTTCAATAAAATAACACTCGGAAAAACTTATATCATGCATGAAAGTATAGGGCCAGACGCCTAGGCTACTAAGCCTCGCGAAGGGCAAGAGCGGTTACCTAAAACACCAAACTAAAAACTAACGGCATTATATAAGCATTCCTAGAGGAGCTAAATAGCTACATTGTTAAAGCAAAACAAACCGGGAACATCGCTCTAGCTAACTAAATGACCAATAAATAGCGAGTGATAGCATCCAGGATGCCTCCGGTAGGCAACAGCTCTTGTTTACGTTAATATCACTTTTGATTTAATACAAAACGACAAAGCTTACATTTATACATAGTAAAGATAATAATCAACTTTCCAGAGGCAGAAGAGGCCTGAGAAGTCATCAAAATGTTAAATTAAATCCGAATTAACGAGAGAACACAAGGGAAAACACCGAGTAGTAGAGCTACACGAAAAGGAATAAAGAGGGTGCTACCGCCTTCATCAGATTCACTCTGGAAACGGAATAGGAGAGATGCCTTACAAGCGGCTCTCTTTTCATTCTCGTTTCAGATTCTTGTCACTATAACCCCTCGAAGCGTTAATACTGTTCGGGTGAACATAGCTATGTGAAGTGTCAAGAATACGTCCTCTGATATTATGCGATATGCCTGTGAGATTATTTAGGGCTATTCGCTCCGGGGGTTAGAATTCTGGATACCTTAAGGTAAAATTCTCTGGGAATATCACTGTAGTCAAATATACCCTAGAAAGCTACCTATTAGGAACTTCCATCAGGACGACATGGCCTGAGCCAAAAAAGGCAATGGGTTATAAGGACTCAAACCTGCATTTTATTGTTGACGGAAAGCTGAATAAGAACTTTAAATATAATTCCTGAAATTAGATGAACATTACAATTTCTCATATTTCGAGAGGAAATAAGAAGAGGTAAAACCGGAATGATTCTCTGTAGAATTGTTAGGCTAGAGAATTGCTCTAAGTAGAGAAACTATTTATCGGCTTGAAAAAGTCATAGGTGTATGTGGGTAGAATAATATAGCTAAATCAGCCACCAAATAAAATCAAAAGATATTCAATATTGAAATTGAAGAGGATCTGAAATTTAGGGTGAAGAAATTGGGACATTGAATACTAGTAATAAATGGCCTAATATCATCAGTGAAAAATTTTAATTTGAAATTTGTTTTTAATTGTCTTAGCTAGGCAAGCATCTTTAAAGAACCAGTACCAGGATCCTCTGATATATTTCAAATCTAATCAATTTGCAATAGTCCTAAGGAACTGATATACGTAATTAGATAGCAATTTTGCTTATAATGAATTACTTGTAGATACTATAAGAAAACAAAACTGTGAATTTGAGAGGAGTATTCTATATACTTAGGTAATAACTGCCTGATTAACTAATAGATTAAAGGGGTTTGTCGTTAAACAATAGATTAAGAGGGTAGTAATTATTAATAAAATTGCTAATGCGTAAATAATCTTCCTCGAAAGAAAAATAGTTAATTGAAAAACACTTGTTCCTAAATGGATAATTTCATAGAGAAAATAAAGAAAAACGATAACACTATAAAAATCGGAGAAATTAATTTAGATGTTCTTTCCCTAAAACCTTCCCATGAAAATGAAATGAATTATGAAATCATTAAGGCTGAGGATACCTGCATGTACATAACAAGTAAAGAAAGTAATATGCTTTTGACTTACTTCCATCGGCAAATACCTAAGACAGAAGAGAATTTGTTTGAAAATTCACAGTACGAAAAGGATAAAACAGTATAGAAAATATTCATATTCAGTTAGAGAGCAGATTATGTGAAGTCGCCTTTCAAGAGTAAAGCAGATGGAGTCTTTGAAATTGTATGGACAAATATCCAATTTAATATTTGTATTGAAAATACGTGCTAAATATTCTGAGAAATATGAAGCGTACTAGATAGAAAATCTTCAGAAAAAATGTAAAATGCTTTGATGAATCATCATTATAAAGTAGGTTAAGAGATCTCTGGCTATTAAATCTGAATAGTTAAAACCTATCTGACCTTTTGTTGATACTAGATAGAAAAAATATATGAATGCTTATGTAAGCTGAAATGCCGCTCTTCATGAACATTTTTTAATACATATTTGGTTTGAAATTATTACAAAAGATTACTGTATGTAAAGAGGATGTCCATTTCTGAAATTCCACTTATTGTTTGCTGTAATGATCTGTAAATGCTATTTAAGGCCCTTTGAATGAAATTGCAGCAAACGTTCCATATATGTCTATTGAAGGGATTCCTGATTTTTTTTATCAATTCCACTGAATTTTCTGAATTATCCGAAGATAACGGAAATATGTTTTTCCTCAATTTGCTCATCCATTATTCTGTGTAATTTGAAGTCTGTATTGTTTAGGAAAAGTGTATTAATCAAATGTGTACCCGAGTTTCCAGAACCTGATATTGAGTTTTAAACGAGATGAAAATTCTTATCATTGATTATCAATCGATTTTCAAAATCTCTTAGATATCCATCGGGAAAACATATTTTCACCTTCTAGCATATTTGATTTTCTTTGTTTTATTTATATAGGTATGGATAGGGGTCTATCGTGATATGTTTGCTATCAGGTCTTGCTTTTCCTTTTGTTCAACTTATCATTGTGTTTTTTCCAGCTTTTTTTATGTAGGGATATTCAGATGATTTCATCGTAAGATGGTGAGAAATGGTTTTGTTTGCCTTGTGTATCATTGCATGAAATCTTCCGAATTACTGAAAATCGGGAGTTGACTTCATTCTGGCTACTCTGTAAGAATTATTTTGATTTAAAAAAGCATTCTTCTGCTGGGAACATGTAAATTACTGAGAGAGAGAGAGAGAGAGAGAGAGAGAGAGAGAGAGAGAGAGAGAGAGAGAGAGAGAGAGAGAGAAAGAGAGATTTAAAAATTTTTTTTTATCAAATTTGGACCAGAAGAGGCAAAGAGATGATGCAATCATTAAACAGTCAAATTATCATATATCTCAAATAGGAAAACATACTTACATAAGTATATTTTCAATATTTTTAGTGTACGATCTTCATGTTGCTGATATGGTCCTCCAACATCCTTACTTCAAAAACATATTAGATGTATTAATTGAAACGAATGGTGCTATCGACATCTAGTGTTTATACTTAGATAAACAACTTCATCGTCCATGACTTCTTCTCTTCATGTGTTTTCTTTTCTTTTGGTTTAGCACTTATTGGACTCTTTATTTACGCCCCAAATGATGCAAAACCTTAATTTTCTCCTTCAAGAGTTGTCATGGGCTACTGGAAACGTACCTGCCTAGCGATCTGCCGGACTGGGGTTCGAGTCCCACAGAAGCTCTATAGTCTCTGCAGTGTCTGCAACCTCACCACCCTTAAGAGCGAAGGATGGAAGGTTGGGAGAGCTGAGACATCACCAGCCATTATCTTGTCCTCCCTTGTCCTAGCTTGGATAGAGAGGGAGCTTAGGCGCTTATCATATGTAGGTATGGATAGGGCATTGTTCTACTATGGCGTTGCCATTGTCCCTTGCCTGTCATTCATGAGCACCTTAAAAAAAAGTGGTTATGCCATTGTGTTGTATAAACCTTTCCACTGTTCTTTTTTTTTTTTTTTTTTTTAATATAATTTTAAGTTCAGCCCTAACATAGAATCCTTTCTCTCGCCACTTTCCGTTGTAAAATGTGGGCATTAATTTTTAGCGTTATCATTCTTTCTTTTTGTTGAAGTCTGCAGTACATTGATAAATCCTTTCTTGTCGTTTGATTCATCTTTCTCTTTGAATCATCTGTATTTGCTATTGGTTTTCCCTTCTTGTCCTCATTCATCTTTTTACAGTTTCTCCTGCTTTGATGCGTTCTTTGTTTTTGGTTTATTTCCCTACTAATAATTCATTTTCTTATAATTATGTCCGTACTTACCCTAACATTTATGGTGTGGGGAAGGACCTGCTAATTTTTTAACATTAATCAACTTTTTAAAGCCTTGAAGATACTATCAATATTCCTGAAGGATTCTAACTCAATTTTCTTTCCAAATCAATCACCCATTTGGTGGTACTATTACTCTGTTACTATCATGAACAAATCAGGAATTCGTCCATCTTCATGGAGCTATTCTATATTTAACCAGATTTATCTACTAAATGTAGCTTTAAGTTCGTAATAGCAGAGAGACAATTATTCCATGCTCTTTTCACGTTGGTCTCATCACATTTGTAGAAACATTTCTGTGATTATTTCATTTAGAATTATATAAATATTCTTTAGATGCAGCCACGTTTGAACTAATATACATGTTTTGAACATGTTTTAAAAAAATAGTGAAAGTCCCAACGAAGGTAACTCTTATTGTACATATACGTGTACATGAATATACACGTGTTACACACGGTCACAAACACACACACACACTCGTATGTATATATATATGTATATATATATATATATATATATATATATATATATATATATATATATATATATATATATATATATATATATATATATATGTGTGTGTGTGTGTGCATGTGAGTGTGTTTGTAAATATCAACCACAATGGTGTTCAATACCGAGTTCTATCTTGGGAATATATATTCACTGGAATTCGTTTATGGTAATAGCTTCTGGCTGAGCAGAAATTTGAACCCTTTCCTATTCAGTCGAAACCATGCCTGCAAGGACTCTACCAACTGAGGTATCTTTTGGAAGAAAAAAAACTTATGAAATTCGCTACAAAACTAAGTTCTCACATATATGAATAGGAGAGTGTTTTATTTCGGGCGAAGTTTTCCTACCTTCTTATCATTATTGAACTTTACAGCTCATGGAAAAGCAGTAAAGCTGCGAAAGCAAAATAAGTTTATGACATACTCTCTTCCTTCAAATACCCAGATCTTACAATAGAAAATCGGTTTCCAAGAACGAATAAGATTTGATTTCCTCCTAAAAAGGAGAAATCCAAGGACAAAGTTCGAAAAAAAAAACATTTCATGGATAGCATGAACATTCGTGAACCGTTGGCGAAATACAATTCTTTTGCCCTCAGTTAACTTAATATACTCGTAGAGGGTCTCTCAGTCACTTGGGTTCAAGTTAAATATCAAAATACCAAAGATATATGTTACTTAGTCAAATGGCTTCTTATCCTTACAAATGTAGTGTTATCTAGTCCCCTTGGTTCTCATCATTGACAGGGTAGAGTGTTATCTAGTCACCTCGGCTCTCATCTTTGACAGTGTAAAATATTATCTAGTCAACTGGCTTCTTATGCTTGCAATGGCAGTGTTATCTAGTCACCTAGATTATCATCCTTAAATATGTACTCTGTTATCTAGTAACCTCGGTTCTCATTCTTGCAAAGGTACTGTATTAACTACTCACCTCAGTTCATCATTGCAAAGGTTTTGTGTTATATAGTCACCTCGGTTCTCTTCCTCGACAGGAGACAATAATACCTAGTCACCTCTGTTCTTATCGTTGAAAAGATACTGTGATATCTAGTCACCTGACTTCTTTTTCTTGCAAAGGTAGTGCTATCTAGCCCCTTGGCTCTCATCCTAGCAAAGGTACTGTGTTATCTAGCCACCTCGGTTCTTATCTGTGAAAAGGTATCTTCTCATCTAGTCACATGGCAAAGGTAATGTTATCTAGTTCTCTTGGTTCTCATAATTGAAAAGGTACCGTGTTATCTAGTCAATTGGCTTCTTATCCTTACAAAGGTAGTGTAATCTAGTCACCTCTGTTCTCATCGTTGAAAAGGTACCGTGTTATCTAGTCAACTGGCTTATTATTCTTGCAAAGATAGTGTTATCTAGTCACCTCGGTTGCCATCCTTGAAAAAGTGCTGTGTTATCTTGTCACCTAGGTTCGCATATCTTGAAAAGGTACCGTGTTATCTTGACAACTGACTTCTTATCGTTGTAAAGGTAGTGTTATCTAGTCACCTCGGTTCGCATTCTTAAAAAGGTACTGTGTTATCGAGTCAAATGGCTTCTTATTCTTACAAAAGTATTGCTATCTAGCACCACGGTTCTCATCCTTGCAAAGGTGGTGTATTATCTAGTCTTGTCAGTTCTCATCCTTGCAAAGGTACTGTGTTATCTACTCACCTCGGTTCTCATCCTTGACAGGGTACAATGTTATCTAGTCACTTCAGTTATAATCCTTGAAAAGCTACTGTGTTATCTAATCACCTCAGTTTTCATCATTGCAAAGGTACTGTGCTATCCTTGCAACGGTAGCATTCTCTAGTGACCTCAGCTCTCATCCTTGAAAAGGTACTGTATTACCTAGTTACCTCGTTTCTCATGTTTGAAAAGATACTGTGTCATCTAGTCACCTCGTTTTCATCCTTGAAAATGTACTGTGTCATCTAGTCACCATGTTTCTCGTCCTTGACATAGCACAATATTATCTAGGCACCTCGGTTTTATTCCTTGAAAATGTACTGTGTTATCTAGTCACCATGTTTCTCGTCCTTGACATAGCACAATATTATCTAGTTACCTCGGTTTTCATCCTTGAAAATGTACTGTGTTATCTAGTTACCATGTTTCTCGTCCTTGACATAGCACAATATTATCTAGTCACCTCAGTTTTCATCCTTTAAAATGTACTGTGTTATCTAGTCACCATGTTTCTTGTCCTTGACATATCACAATATTATCTAGTCACCTCGGTTCTCATCCTTGAAAAGATACTGGTAGCGTTATCTAACCACTTGGAAAGGTAATGTGTTATCAAATCCCCTCGGTTCTCATCCTTAACAGGGTACAATGTCATTTAGTCACCTCGGTTCTCATCCTGGAAAATGTAGTGTGTTATCTAGTCACCCTGGTTATAATCCTTGACAGCGTTCAATGTTATCTAATCACCTTGGTTCTAATCCTAGACAGGGTTCGATGTTATCTAGTCACCTCTATTCTCATCATTGTAAAGGTAGTACGTGAACTAGTCACCTTGGTTCTAATCCATGAACACCTACTGTGTTATTTAGTCACTTGGCTGCTCATCCTTGAAAGAGCATTTCGATTTTAATTCATGGAAATATTCCGTGTTATCTAGTAACCTCTGTTCTCATCCATGAACAGATACTGCATTAACTAGTCAACTGCATTTTCATCCTTGAAAGAGCGCTGTGTAATCCAGTCACTCAGTTCTCATCCAAGAAAAGGTGCTGTGTTATCTAGTCACCTGAATACTCATCCTTGAAAGGGTACTATCTTATCTATTCATCTTGTTTCTTATCCTTGAAAAGGTAATGTGTTATATAAATACATAGCTTCTCATCCTTTAACTGGTTCTATGTTATCTACTCACCTGGTGTTATGTAGTCATCTTGGTTCTCTTTCTTGAAAGGGTACTGTGTTATCTAGTTACCTGGCTTCTTATTCTTAAAAAAAGATAGTAATATCTAGTCACCTCGATTCTCCTCCTTAATAAGGGTACTGTGGTATATAGTCACCTTGGTTCTTATCCTTGAAAAAGTTCTTTATATCTAGATATTTGGTTTCTCGTCATTTAAAGATTACGGTGTTTTATAGTCCCCTGGTTTCTTATCCCAGAAAGGTTACTGTTTTATATGATAAATGAATGTTTCTCCTTGAAAAGGTATTGCGTTATCTATTCCCATAGCAACTCAGCCCTAAAAGGACACTGTCTTATATAGTTACCATGCTGCTCATCCTTGAAAGGGTACTGTGTTACAGAGTTACCTGGATGCTAATCCTTGAAAATGTATTATGTTATCTAGTACCCGGGCTTCTCAGCTTTAAAAGGGTACTGTGTTGTCTAGTTATCTGGATACTCATCTTTGAATGGGCACTGTGTCATCGAGTCACCTGTCTCCTCTTTCATGAAAAAAGTTACTGAGGTATCTAGTCACCTGGCTTCTCATACTGGAAAGGGTACTGTGTTATCTAGTCACTTGGCTGTACGTTTTTAATAGAGTTACTGTGATATCTAGTCTCCTCTCTGCTCACCTTTGAAATTGTACTCTGTTATATACTCACACAGATTATCATCCTTATCCAGTCACCTCGTTTCTCATCCTTAAAAGGTAACTTTTGAAAACACATTTTGTCTGTTTCCTCTTCAACTGCATAAGAAATCACCTTATTGAAAAAGTCTTTGAACTTTCGGTGTTAAATCTATTCTGAAATTTTTTTTTTGATTCTTTCATTATAGCTTGTTTCTAGTATTATTTTCCTGTCTGGTGTTCATGTGCTTACTCCTATTTTGATTTGTTGGAAGAAAGTTGTTGTCTATCAAATTTCTTATTCCATATCTTGATATTAATATCTGGCATCGTCAATCAGTTAGTTCTTTGTGATGGTTGCATAAGAGTTTTCATAATTTTGGCCATCCTTTGCATACAGATCTTCCCAGATTGTACCAACCTATACGTAGTACCAGGTATGCCGTTAGTTTTAACAGTCTTGCCTTCTCCATCATGAAAGTCATTACTACAGTGTATTTTAGAAGTTTTATTCTAGATGTGACCAAATTGGGGAATGATCTTCCTAATCAGGCAGTTGAATGGGTGGAACTTCCGAAGTTCGAACTTGTAACAAATATCTCAGGTTCAACAGACTAACATGTGTGTGTTTTTTTGGGCTTATAGCATCTTGCGTTTCCAAATAAGGCGGTAGCTTAGTAATGCTAATAAAAACAATATCTGGTAATTTAGTCCTTAAAAAAGCACTATTTTATATGGTCACCTGGCCTCTCATCGTTCAAAGAGTATTGGGTTATCCAGTTGCATGGCTTTTCATTATGTAGAAGGGGAAATCACTCTCGTCATAATTTCTGAAATGAAGACACCAACAGTTCTATATAATGGGATCTGTTGTGTGTAGTATCATAAACAAAAATAAAAAGACTTGTTAAATTTTTACAAAGATTTAAGAAAAAAAGGGGAAAATAAGACCACGCATATTTTTGGTAGGTTCTATGTCATATCATAAGTATGATTAAAGTCGAATGAGAGCATTACAGAACTTTTGTTAGTATCATTATGAGAGAGGGTGTGGATGTATTATCTTTACTTTTTCATATCTGAATAGAGGGTTTATCAACTACCATTATTTCACTTCCCTCTCATTTACAATTTTCCATTTCCCGCGATGCTCTTTCAAATGGAGCTTTCATTCTAAATGCCTTATCAAAAAGAATTGAAAATAATCAAAGATTATGTATCACATCAAGAGTAAATCAATCGAATGACGAATTCCTGCACTAAATGCAAATCATTACCCCTTTCTCTTTATGTTATGAAGCCTTACTCCACTTTAGATTCATAGTCCAATCAACATGGCTCGACCTTTGACTTCGAAAAACGTTTTTCATTTTTCAAGGACCTCTTTCTTTTATTAGATTCCAGCATTCCAAGTTTGTTTAGAATTGTTTTGCACTAAATGGCTTCAGCAAAGGGATCAGCTCTGGGGAACGTGATGTAAAGGAACACCCGAGATGACATTCAACATCGAGAACATTTTACAGATTGTCTTTTTGATTCGCTAATTTCTATTCACAATTTCTTTAAAATTTTATAATTTATCATTTCCCGAGGTAAACTATTATTTATTTCCCTCTTTCTAATAGAATCAAATTAACTATTTTTAGTTTCTATTGACGCAAGCGAAACTTGTCCAAAATTCGTCTGTCAATAATGTCTCAAGGAACATTGAAATGATGTGATTAATATCAACAATATCAAAAGAAAGCTTGACTGTGTTTACAGCTTTTGCCCAGTTAATTTCTGACTATTTTTTTATATATCATATTATGCGAAAGTGTTAGCTTTTCTATTCTTTGAAAATAGCCTGTGAATAACGTATCATATACCTTACATGCATAAATCTAAGGGATAGATCTGTATAAGTGCTACTTATATATGTTAACTTTTAAACATATAGTACATACACACGTATTTTGTAAATGCATATATATATTTCCATATATATCTATATATATATATATATATATATATATATATATATATATATATATATATATACACACACACATTTATATATATATATATATATATATATATATATATATATATATATATATATATATATATATATATATATATATATATATATATGTGTGTGTGTGTGTGTGTGTGTGTGTGTGTGTGTGTGTTTGTGTGAGTGTGTGTATAATTGTGTATGTGTGTGTGTGTGAATCTGTGAGGGTGCTTGAGTTTGTGTAGATATGTTTATAAACTCGCTAATAATCTTTTTGGTTAAAGAGCTAAAAATATGTTTTGTAACTGACCTATTGAACTTATCCTTATATGAAAATTATCATTAAATGTAAATGGTCTGTTTTAAAAGAATGGTAGATTTAAAACTGCGTTTTCCTTTATTCCCTGGCAGTGTAATATTTAATAACTTTATACTCACTCAACATATTACATTGCTTCATATTGTTAAGGCCGTCGGGATATGCAGAATTATAAATCCTTATCTCTATTGATGTATTTAGAAACATTCTGTTCTATTTACATTTGCAGTGAGAGGGAAGTACACAATAATGAACAACCCACTCATAGCCTATTGATGCAAGTTGCATTGTTAACTCCATGACAAAACATTTGCAGTATCATGGTCAATTACTTTCAGAATAATAACTCCAAAGTCTTTTATAGTACTTCGTTATTTTGTTAAAGAGAGCGCAGGTTGTTTTCTTTGTAAATGGCTAAAGAACAATGTTTCACTTGTTTGAGCTTTATAAATCGGTTTTGATCCTTAAAACTAGTTTAAACTGTTTCACTTTTCATCACGAATTAATTGATGAAGAAGATCTGGGTCACAGAATAAGCAAAGGAAGAGAAGTAAATGGATGTGTGCAAAATATTAGGAAGAGGTTTTAATTATCCGTTTTTCATTCTTTTAACATTTCTGAAAAGGTGAGGTTCTGTTATCTGGAAAGAGTGTCCGACTCAGGGGTGATAGGAGCTAGGAGGAGAGGAATGCATAAAAAGGACTGGATACATTTTGTGAAAGAATTTTTGCATCCCAGAAGTGAAATAGTACGTGCATGATAGAGATTATTGATGCAGTGTTCAAAGGGGCTTGACGAGCAGCTGATAGCCCTTCTGAAAGTAGACGAAGAGACTAATATTCATCCCCAAATTAAAGGAGTTAAGAGATGAATGTGGTAGTGAATGAATCTTAAATATGAGATCATTATTTTACGTATGAACACGGGGGAAGAGAGGCAAAAATAAGGCTTTATTTGGAAGAGAGCCTGATGTAATCAGCCTTCTGCGGCAGAATATACATATTTGTTCAAGAATTAAATATGGAAAATTATAAACGAACATATTCATTAGAACTTTAAATTATGGGGTCAGATGAATCATCAATCAATGGTATAATTTTTCGTAATAATTTGCGGTTTTAGGGGAATGGATGATATCATTATAGGAAGAACTAGTTTGCATTTGGTCGTAGGTGTAAAATTCAAAGTGATAGAAATATATAATCACGTCACAATATATAATTAATGACTTCCTGTTACAGTTGTGCTTCATATTAATGGTAATATAGATTGGACTATGGTATTGTTTAATTTTCTTATCTTCCAACAGGTTCGTTATTTATTGAGTAATTGAAATAAAAAGTTATAAATACTACGTATCACTAAATGTGAAAAATGTATATCTTTAAAAAACATACTTCAGGTTTTAGAAGGGTTGACAAAAAACGGATTTTGAGCGAAGCAAAAAATCTATTTTTGGGTGAGATGGCCATGTCGTCCTGATGGAAGTTCCTATAGGGTAGCTTCCTAGGGTATATTACAACTAAGGCGATATTCCCAGAGAATTTACCTTAAGGTACCAGAATTCTAACTCCTGGAGCGAATATCCCTCGAGAAAGGGATATCGCGACATATCAGAGGACGTATTCTTGACACGCCACATGGCAATCTGCACCTCAAACAGAGATTACGTATCGAAGGGGTCAATTGGCAAGAAACGAAATCGGGAAAGAAAAAGGGGGAGCCGCTCCCAAGGCTCCCTATTCTCCCGTTTCGTAAGCGTGCCTGGCGCCAATCCTGGCGCCATCTGTATTCCTTGTAGCGTATACGAGGTGCTACAGATACTGTATGTAGGGAGGGGTCCTACAGCCCTTTCATAGAAAGGGAAGGGCGGGTCCATCAGGACGACATGGCCATCTCACCCAAAAATAGATTTTTCGCTTCGCTCAAAATCCGTTTTTTGGGCTCAAGCCATGTCGTCCTGATGGAAGTATACCAGAGCATTACTGTATCTGTGGATTCTCAGAACGTGCCGTACTCCCCGGAGGTAATTTTTCACGGTCGACTAGACCTAGAGACCTAAGATGTTACCGTTATACATCTTTTCAACTAACCATAAACCATGTTAGAGCTTCCTGCCCCCTACAGGGAAGAGTCTTACTAGACTCTGGAAAAGTCTCAAAGAGTACATATACCTATGTATGAATACCAGGCAAGCTAATATAGTGGTCTCACCCTATATTAAGTAAAGCATAGTTTGTAAAGAACCACTGCGTCAATATGAAATATCGACCAGTTCTCCGCATAATACTTGTATTGGACAAAGGTTTATATCCGCATAGGAGGAAACTTGTAAAACCGCCACCATCCCCTTCTGAGACGGAGTCCTCCCAATAAGGGAAAGCATAAACCAATGCAACATAGCTTGCATACAGGAACAATCTATTAAAATTATCCCAGATAAATATACATATAATGAATGCTCAATTATATCAATAAATTGACACAGGTGAAGGAGACGCAAGGTTCTCACGAACAAGTTTATTGATAAACAATAAACATACAGGTTAACAACAATTCTATATATATATATATATATATATATATATATATATATATATATATATATATATATATATATATATATATATATATATATATATATATATATATATATATATATATATATATATATATATATATACAAGAGGATAACCAAAACTTTAAGCATAAGTCAGATAGTAAACAGAAACTTGTTTATCTGAAACATAAACATTAGTGCCACTTTTAACATACCGAGGTATGAAGGTCAGAAAAGTCTGAAATACTAATCAGTTACATTAGCGTTAGAAACTCTCGGCAGACATGTCTGCACTTATGCTAGGTTCACCTTTGGAAGTGGAACAGTCAACGTGGGCACCTCAGTGCCCTCACTTAGTTTGTAGCACAGAATGTAATTACACACTCACCCTGGAATTAATTGTCCCAATTAAAACCACTGTTCCTCGCAGAGTTAAACAGCAGGGTTAACGACGCAACCCACTGCTACCACAGAACTCTTTAGTTGCTCCTCTTGCTTCGCATAGTGGCGAAAGAACACTCTGGAAGACTTCCAGCCAGTGTATGAACTGAGATGTTCAAAATCCATACAATTAAGGAAATTCAAGGATGAAGCACCCTTCCTCGGATCGTGATCTGCGGGTGTACTGTCAGGATCCGCTCTGCGAATAAAAATATACGATTTTCGCCCTGAGTTGATTCAGTGATAAATTTGAGCCTGATGTTTCTCCCCTGAATAGTTGACCACCCTAGAAGTCTGAAGTTCTATGAAGATAGACCTTTAGGCATTCTACTGGACGTAGAGATGCATCTCCTTTCAGAGGGCAGACTCTCCAGGGACCCCACCTGTTGGTGGGTAACTCATTCTTGGTGAGAAACAAAGGATCCGGAAACAGGTTCAGTTCTCCCCCATCCGGGAACTGAACACGACCTCCCTCTCTCGAGAGGGCTACAATCTCACTAACCCTGGCCCCGGACGCGAGTGCAAATAGGAAAATAACTTTTTGGGTCAAATCCATTAACGCACCCTCCTCATTGCTCCACAGAGAAGCGAAATGAAGAACTTTGTCTAAAGACCATGAAATGGGCTTTGGAGGTGCTGAAGGTCTGAGCCTAGCGCAGGCTTTCAAAACTTTATTAAAGATCTCGTTAGCGAGGTCGACCTGGAAGGCATATAGAATGGGTCTTGTCAAAGCAGACTTACACGTCGAAATCGTGTTAGCTGCCGACCCTAGACCATGGAGGAGGATGAAGAAAGATAAGCAGAAGTCTTTCGAGATCTCCTGCGGATTCTTTGCCTTGACAAAGACCACCTATTTCTCCAAGATGACTCATATTGCCTTCTAGTAGATTTGCACTTATATTCCCCTAGGAAGTCTATGCTGGCTTTCGAACTCCCGAAACGCTTTCTCACCGCCAGGGAAAGAAAATCATGAGCTGCAGGGTCCGGGTTTTCTGTAATGAAGCGTAGACAGCCGACCTCTGGACTCGCTGTGTCAGAACTGGATTTGGTAGCGGTAGAAACTTCAACCTTAGTTCCCATGCCAGGGGGAACCACACGCTGTTCGGCCACTTGTGGGCCACTATTGCCGCTACCCCCTTGAAGGATCTCAGTTTGTTGAGGACCCTCAACAGAAGGTTGTGAGAAGGAAACAGATAAATCCTGGACCATCTGTTCCAGTCGAGGGACATCGCGTCCACTGCTTCCGCTAAGGGGTCCTCGTACGGGGACACGTACAGGGGCAACTTATTGTTGTCTTTCGTCCCAAAGAGGTCTATCTGCAGTTCTGGGACTTGTTCAGAATGAAGGAGAATGATCCTGCGTCTAAGGACCATTCCAACTCTATCGGTGTGAACCGGGATAGAGCGTCCGCTGTCACATTGCGGACTCCTTGAAGGTGAACTGTCGACAGGTACCACTTCTTCTTTTCCGCCAATCGGAAGATGGCCAACATCACCTGGTTGAGAGGTGGTAACCTCGATCCTTGTCGATTCAAGCATCTCACAACTACCTCGCTGTCCATCACCAACCTTATGTGGATCGAGTGACGCGGGGAGACTTTCTTTAAGGTAAGGAGCACTGCCATAGCTTCTAGAAAGTTTATATGAAAGGTCTTGAATAGCTTGGACCAAGTCCCCTGGACTTTTTTCTGATGAGAGTGACCTACCCATCCCTCCTTCGAGGCGTCTGAGTGAATCGTCACCGACGGGGGAGGTGGCTGAAGAAGAACCGACTTCTTTAGATGTCTGGCTTGGGACCAAGGCTCGAGAAGAGTACGTAGCCGAAGCGGAACTGGTCTTCTCAGATCTCTTGGCGCGTTTGATGCATAACTTCTCCAAACTCCGGTTGCATCCTCTAGCTGTGCTCTTAGCACTGGGTCTGTCACCGAAGCAAACTGGAGAGAGCCCAGTACCCTCTCCTGTTCGTGTCTTGATATCCTTTCGGAATCTAGAAGTCTCTTGAAAGAACCCGCTATATCCTTCCTTTTCTTCGCCGGGATGGAGAAACGGTGTGACATAGGTCCCAGTAGATTCCAGCCACTGGAACTTCTGAGATGGAGAAAGTCGTGACTTTTTTCTGTTGATCTTGAAGCCTAGGTACTCTAGGAACTGGATCACTTGACTGGAAGCTTGCAAGCATTCTGTCTCGGATGCTGCCCACAACAGCCAGTCGTCCAGGTAGGCTACTACCTGAATTCCCTTTAGGCGTAATTGTTTGAGAGCTACCCTCGCAAGCTTCGTGAAGATCCTTGTGGCTATAATTAGCCCGAATGGCATGGCTCTGAAGGCGTATAGTCTTCACTGTAGCCTGAACCCTAGGTAGGGGGAGAGTCGACGGTTGATTGGAACGTGCCAATAGGCGTCCGACAAGTCTATAGAGACTGAATATGCCCTCTTGGGCAGTAAGGTCCTTATGTGTTGCACTGTTAGCATCTTGAATTTGCAATTCACTATGAACTTGTTGAGTGGCGACAAGTCCAGAATGACTCTGAGCTTTTCCGAGTCTTTCTAGGGAACACAAAACAGCCTCCTTTGGAATTTGATGGACTTCACCCTTCGGATCACTTTTTTTTTTTCAACAGTTCTTGAACGTACTCCTCCAGAACGGGGGTGGAGTGTTGGAAAAACCGAGGGCACGGGGGTGGAGTGCTGTACCAGTACCAGCCCCGTCCATTCTTGAGTAGGCTGTGGGCCCAGGGATCGAAGGTCCACCGAGCCCGGAAAATCTGAAGTCTCCCTCCTACCGGCATCATTTCACTTGGACTGCCGTCCTGAGGTCTTGCCTCCCTGACCGCGACCACCCCTGAATCCCCTTCCCCTTGAGGGGCACCTAGACGAGCCTCTGGCTGCTCCTCTAGGCTTTGCTCGAAAGGAAGTAGACTGCCCTTCGAACGTTGGGGTGAATGCCGTGGACTGTGTCGACACAGCCTGGTGTACCCACTGAAATGTGGTCGGGGTTTGTGCCACCATCTGGGGCATTGAAGGCAATGGCAATTGCAGTTGCTGTTGCTGTCTAAGAGGCTTGGCTGGCCGAGACGGTAGCCTAGTCCTCATAGTCTTCCTCTTTGGTTGAGGACCCTCATCCGGGGAAGACTTTCTTTTGATAGCCAGGCCCCACTTCTGGAGAAGGTTTCTATTCTCCAAGGCGGCCTTATCAACAACTTCTTTGACCAAATCGGTAGCGAAAAGGTCTTTGCCCCAAATGTTGGAGGAGATTAGTTTCCTTGGCTCGTGCCTCACCGAAGCCGAGGTGAACACAAACTCCCTACAAGCTCTCCTCGCCTTGACGAAGCTATAAAGATCCTTCGTCACTGTGGCCAGATGAGGCTTGGCCACAACCATGAACATTTCATGGACCTTGGGGTCACTTGCCATCGTCTCAAGAGTAGTCTGAAGAGACATTGAGGCAGCCAGTCTTTCTTTTGTCTCAAACTCTCTCCGTAAAAGAGAGTCAGACAGCTTAGGGAGGTCCTCGCCGAACTGACGTCCGGCAATATCAGCCTCCAACTTCCCAACTGAGAACGTAAGATGGACGTCCTTCCAGTCCTTGTGGTCCATAGGCATGGCCAGCGGCAAGGGTTTACACTCCTCCAGGGAGGGGCAAGGCTTGCCGGCCTCGACTGCTTTTAGTACAGCCGCAAACCCTTTCTGTAAAAAGGGTAAGGCTCTAGCAGGAGAGGACACAAAGGAAGGGAGCTTCTTACTCAATGCAGCTACCTTTGAGCTCGAGAAGCCCCTCTCTTTCATCGAGGATGAAAGCAAAACTTGAGCCTTAGCATGGTCCATCACTATGACCTCCTTCGGCTCTGTCTCCTCCTTTGAAGCTGGTTCCTTCCTCAGCCGTACATAACAGTCCGGATATGACTCCTTGCTGGGCCAGAATTCCACCTCTTCAAGGGGAACTGAACCCAACTTATCCGAGATGACGATCTTACCAGTCGTCATTGGCATGTGCTCAGCATACCTCCATGGGTTAGCATCTGAGCACAAGGGAAGGTTTTCACATTGAGCCTTTTCTGGGGTCCATGTGATGCTGCAAGGCTCTGCATCCGCAGTTCCATTGCAGTCGCCTTCTCTTGATTCTCCTTCTGCATTTGTTGGATCATTCCAACAATGGAGGAGAGGTCCTGTCCCAGCTCTACTGGGAGAGCGGCCGTTGTTGAGGGAATAGGCTCCGGGATCTGAACCGGAGTAGCCGACACCTCGTCGACCTCTTCCTCTACAACGTCTGGGGCTTGAACTTCATCCTGGGCTTCTGCCAGGAGGTCTTCCTCCAGACGCTCAGACATCCTGTCATCCAACTGGATGTCTTGCATAGCGACCGCGACTTCAGCATCCACCTGGATCTGAACTTGGGGGATCTCCTCTTGAGGCTGGGGAATCACTGCATCAGCTGATGCCCTAGGGAAAAGATACGCCCTCATCTTCTCACTTGGAAGATAAGGCCCAGGGGTGTTCTTCTGGAAGCCCCTTACCCAGGTATGAAGCTTCTCCCTTGCTATATCCCTTGATTCCGCCGTCCTGGGGGAATCAAAGGCCTCAGTAATCAGGTTAGCGCAAACGGTACATACCTGAGGGTCCCAATACTGGAGATCACCCTTGGAGACAGCTCATGCTGCGTGCCTCCTACAAAACTCATGTCCGCAGAGGTTCTTACTGCAGTCGTTGCAGAAAACACTTCCGCACTTCGGAGGGTCCTTCTGTAAAGAGAAGAAATTTCCATGAGTATCAAGTGAACTATGTATCACTGGATATGCATAGTATAGCATAACAATTCAGAAAGGAGAGACACACACTTGTGTTTCCTTCACAACCAATTGTTGCAGCCTTCCAGATAATAAAATCTAATGGTTAATCTCTTCTAGAATAACCCATGCAAAGTTTCCAGAGGAAACAGGTGGAGCTCACACCTAAGCAATGATTTTAAAATCCTGGATAATAGACAAGAAAGAACTCACTTTCTTATCTGTAAGGCAACAGCAAAGGGCTGTGCAAGACAACACAAAAGTGTTAGAACACACAGTGCTGTACCAAAACTTATACTATAGTTTTCTTCTTACAGTATATGTTATACTGAAGAATACTGGTACAGTGCCGACCATAACTAGCTTTAAAGTATACTACTTAACAGCTATAAGGCGGCAGAACGCTGGTTCAAATGCGTGAGCCGGCCGGCAACAGCCAATGTCGGCCGGCAATGATTGCCGACCGGCAACTACACAAGGTAGTACCCGGCTGCCGGCCACACTCTTGGCGACCGGCAGACAAGGGCTGACATTAGCCGGCCGGCAAAGGTACAAAACCGATGCCAGCCAGCAGCAAAAGAACCAGAGGACTACAACTGCCCGGCTACAGGCCTCGTAGGCCGGCAGCCGCGTCGGGTACAGCACAAGAAGAAAACAGAATGGATGCCGGGATAAGAGCGTACACTACCTCCAAGCCCGGCAATCCGAAAGCGTGCATATAAGGAAGGGGAGAATCTAATTCAGGCTTCCTGACCAATGCCATCTGGTTCTACAGGCAGGCATGGATGAGGGACCAAGGGAGGTCCGGGCAGCACTCAAAGCAGAAGACCTTTGCCGGCCGGCAAGGGACTGAGTCAATTCCACATCCTAACCTATCTTAGGTTCAGATGTAGAATGACGTACAGTACTGTAATGGCTAGGCCATTACGGAGATAGAGGAGGAAGGGACAAAAGAGGGTCCTACCAACCTTGCTTTAGTGAAGGATCACCCGCAGCCAAGGAAACTCATCTTAGCCTAAAGGAGATCCAAGGAGGGAGGCCAGCAATACTTGCCAGCTCCCAAGAACCAAAGCAAGGAAGGTGTTGCTGCTCCCAGGGAAAGAAACTTATCCTCCCACTGAGAACAGCAACAAGGACTAGTCTGCTAGATCACAAAAGAAGGAATCATCTCGTACAGAAACCTTTGGTAGTGACCTAAGGAGGCTAAGCCTCCTATGTCTGTGTCAGGCCAGCGAGGGAGACTCTACCCCAAGCCAGACGAACACAGACTCAGACTGAAAACTCTGTTGTTCTGTCCCACTCTGAAACCAGACTTACTGGAACAGCAAGGTACAGTAACACCCCAGTATAGTTTTATCGAAAGTTAATTCAGATAAACCACTTAGGGATGAGCCCAAGGCTTAAACAGAGGGTAAGGGATTGCATAGCTTTTCCGAAGAAAGGAAAGCAACCGGGGAGTATGAGAAAGTATACTAAGGCACCATAAGCAACTTAGCCTAGGCACCAAGAGAATCGATTACCTAAATCACCGAAACTCACTCGTATACTATCTTGGAAATGTTCAACATAATCTTAAATGTATAAAAAACAGCCTAAAGCTTCAATAAAATTTTAATACACTCGGAAAACCAAAGCATGCAGAAAGTACTAGGACCAAACGACTAGGCTACATGGCCTAGCGTAGGCCAGAATTGGCGAATACTTTGCCAAAATAATACTAAAGCACGAAAGGAGATCCTATGAAACGCTAAATACCTAAAATTTATTAAAGCAAAACAACCGGGAATGTCGCTCTGGCTAACTAAACTTATACCTAGCGAGCGACAGTGTCCATGATGCCTCCGGTAGGCTACGGCTCTTGTAACAAAAATTAATCCTATTAATCACTTAAAAATTTACCAAGAGCCTACATTTATACATAAAAGAAATGGTACTCAACTTATCAGAGGCCGACGAAGTTGGAGAAGCCATGAAAAGCTGAATAAATCCAAGATTTGCGAGAAACACAGGAAAAAACACCGAGTTGTTAAGCTAAGCAAAAAGGAATACAGATGGCTCCAGGATTGGCGCCAGGCACGCTTACGAAACGGGAGAATAGGGAGCCTTGGGAGTGGCTCCCCCTTTTTCTTTCCCGATTTCGTTTCTTGACAATTGACCGCTTCGATACGTAATCTCTGTTCGGGGTGCAGATTGCCATGTGGCGTGTCAAGAATACGTCCTCTGATATGTCGCGATATACCTTTCATGAGGGATATTCGCTCCAGGAGTTAGAATTCTGGTACCTTAAGGTAAATTCTCTGGGAATTTCGCCGTAGTTGTAATATACCCTAGGAAGCTACCCTATAGGAACTTCCATCAGGACGACATGGCTTGAGCCCAAAAAATGAACTAATTTAGGGAACATCGATTGAAAAATCATATTCTAAGGTACGACTCTGACTTGGGATTACCTTCGATTCTTTATCGTTTTGTCACCAATTTATTTAGATCAATAGTTCTTACATAGTGAAAAATCACTGAAAAAAAACATGAAATATTTTTCCATCAATCACATTATAAAACTAATCACGTGTGATTTTCTGTAAGAAAAAAAAAAAAAAGACGGAAATTATAGATGTTATGAAGAAATTCTTTTACCCAAAATGAACCCAACAATTATTTACAAGGAGTCCTAATTATCTATAAACCCAGTACAAGTTATGCTGTTTACAGATCAATATGCTTCATTAAGATAAATGCTATTATTAGAAATGAAAAATATATTATTATTATTATTATTGTTATTATTATTATTATTATTATTATTATTATTATTATTATTATTATTATTATTATTATTACTTGTTAAGCTGCAGCCGTAGTTGGTAAATTAGGATGCTATAAACCCATGGTCTCTAACAGGGAAAATAGCCCAATGACAATAGGAAATAAGGAATTGAATAAACTGTAACAGAATTAATTAACAATAAAATAAAATAATTTAAGAATAGTAGAAACATTAAAAAATTCTTTCATATATAAACTATGAAAACTTTAAAAAACAAAAACAAAAAACAAGTGGAAGAGAAATAAGATAGAATAGTGTCCAAAAGTGTACCCTCAATCAAGAGAACTCTAACTCAAGACAGTGGAAGACCATGGTACAGAGACTTTGGCACTACCCAATACTTAGAGAACAGTGGTTTAATTTTAGATTGTCCTTCTCCTAGAAGAACTGCTTACCAAAGCAAAAGAGTCGTTAAACTTGGCACGTTACTTTTATGAAGAGTTTGTTGATCATACCTTTAAGAAATGCCATTAGGCTTGTTTGTTTCTTTTAAAAGCTATTTTCAAGCACAACCAGACTACTATTATGAACATCCACAATCAACACTTCTATAGTTATAGTATTTAAGCGAAGAGATCCACCCAACAAACAAAGAAATTCAATTGGAAGGGTTCCACGGAAAAGAATACTTTTTATAACATGCTCACTGGCAGCATGTTATTCTGATTCAAAAGGGACTCTATATTTCTTGTGTTGTGAAACTCCTGGTACGTGATAAATTAATCTAAGAACCATTTTGATAAATAGTGTAAAGTGCTGTTTGTGTTAGAAAATAATTGATTATAAAGAAAGAGGTAAAACAAATAAAAAGGCACCTTATTAACTGAACTGGTTATGTAAACAACAAAGGTATATTTCCAGGAAAGCCAAAATACCACTAAACATTTTTAAAGCTCTTAAAAACTAGGGCACAATTTGGCTCCGAATATTGCACGATCAAGCTAGCTATCTACATATTACTCATGAACGGCAAAGTTAATGGATATTATAATGTCCCAGAGACCGACCATCTATGATCAGTATCTAAGCAAACTCTTCTCCCAAGCTAGGACAAGGGAAAACAAGAAAATGATTACTGGTCAATTACCTGCCCCAAACCTTATCACTAGCTCACAAGGAGGGTGAGGATGCGGATATTAACGAAAAAATATAAGGCTTAAGTATGCCTCGAGCTCCCGTCCCACAGAATGCGATTCAAGAATATTCCTTATTAATGATAGAAATACATATTTCAACAACATCATTGTACTTAATTGACATGCGTTCAGAATTCCTTCCGGTATTTTTCCTCTTGATATTACACAGATCGATTCTGTATTACTAACAACCTGAGTATAATTTTTGTTATTAGGATTCTATGAGTGCTGTTGATAAAGTAAATTATTTCTTGAATATAAATATTTTTTCTAGAATACCAAAACTGGCAGTGAGAGCCATGTATCCAGTATTTAATACTAGTCTAAGGATCAATACGCTCAAGTTTTCTGCACTAACATTGTTATGAAAAGTCGATTAGAACTCGATATTGAGTGTTTGATCATCTGGGGAAATATAAATTAACTATAAAGAATTAATTTTGATATCGTATAAGGTCACAATTCCTTTTGATCTTGGTGATAAGTCATTATCGATAAATTTCATCTCAAAGTTACAAAAAAGGACAAAATTTTATATCCCAAGACCATTCACGGGATATCATCTAAATTTTACTGATTATTATTTTTTCTTTTTTTACTTTTTATTTCAAGATCTATCATTTACGTATAAAAAGGGTCCAAAATTTTATATCTATAAAAACTTCCTGGTAAGTTTACAAAGTACTCCTGGCGAATCAATTCTATGTATAAGGTCACATATCTTTATTAGTTGTAATAAGTAGTTTATGGTATAAAACTACGCAAAAGAGATATCAATTAAATCGAATAGGCTCTGGATTAATTAAATGAAACCATTGCAATTGATAAAACAAATAAGAGTTTCAAACTAATTTTTGAAATTAAGAAGATTTCATAATTCAACGTCAAAGCTTTGATCACATTCCAAAAACTTTTAATTTCAATTCAGCCTTTAAAGTTGGACAGAGACAGAACTTTTGCAACAACAAATGTAATCCAAGACGAGAGAGAGAGAGAGAGAGAGAGAGAGAGAGAGAGAGAGAGAGAGAGAGAGAGAGAGAGAGAGAGAGAGAGAGAGAGAGAGAGAGAGAGAGTTTTCTACTATGGATCATTGTGCGTTGAGTTTACCAATTAGAGCCAAGAGAGGAACCTAAAACATATGGATAGATATTAGAGACGGTTGTGAAAACCCATGTATGTAGAGAGAGAGAGAGAGAGAGAGAGAGAGAGAGAGAGAGAGAGAGAGAGAGAGAGAGAGAGAGAGAGAGAGATAGTTCAAGAATTTTATGAAATATTCCGACTGGATTCGTTAATTTTGGGGGGAGAGCATTTTTTCCTTTTAACGTTTATTTTCTAAAATACATAAATCCCCATCTTTAGCTAAATGTAAACAACAACTGAATAAGGTAGCACGAGATTTATTCCGTTGAAGCAGGCATTATTTGCCCAAATTTCATTCTTTCACCCTTTATTCACATTCATTTGTCGTCTACTGCACCTGCTGTATTTATCTATTTATATAACTACTGAGCGTTTTTAAACCTCCTACACGCACACATATGCCATACCTTCTTGAAGATGTTAATTCCAAGAACTAATTCTGTTAATTCGTTCAACTCATTTCTGCAACCAGACATCATTCTCTTTTTCAAACCAGGCATCATTCTAACCTTCACTCTTTCAAACCAGGCATCATTCCATCCTTCTCATTTTTCAACCAATCATCATTCTCTTTTTTCAATCAGACATTATTCCATCCTTCTCTTTTTTGAACCAGGCATCATTCCATCCTTCTCTTTTTTCAACCAATCACCATTTCACAATCAGGCATTATTCCGTCCTTCTCTTTTTCAAACCAGGCATAATTATCTTTTTTTTCAAACAGGTATCATTCCACCCTTCTCTTTATTCCAACCAGGCATCATTCTCTTTTCCAACCAGGCATCATTCCATCCTTCTCTTTTTACAACCAGGCATCATTCTCTTTTTACAGCCAGTCATTATGCCATCCTTTTCTTTTTCCAACTAGGCATCATTCCATCCTTTTTTTTTTTACCAACCAAGCAACATTCTCTTTTTCCAACCAGGCATCATTCCAACCTTATCTTTTTTCAAACCAGGCATCATTCTCTTTTCAAACCAGGCATCATTCCATCCTTCTCTTTTTCCAACCAGGCATCATTGCATCCCTCTCTTTTTTAAACCAGGCATCATTCTTATTTTCCAACCAGGCATCAATCCATCTTTCCCTTTTTCAAACCAGGCATCATTCCATCCTTCTCTTTTTCAAACCAGGCATCATTCTCTTTTTCCAACCAAGCATAATTCTCTTTTTACCAACCAGGCATCATTCCATACTTCTCTTTTTCAAACCAGGCATCATTCCATTCTTCTCTTTTTCAAGCCAGGCATCATTCTCTTTGTCCAACCAGGCATCATCCCATCCTTTTCTTTTTCAAACCAGGCATCATTCCATCCTTCTCTTTTTCAAACCAGGCATCATTCCTTCCTTCTCTTTTTCAAACCTGGAATCAATCCATCCTTTCCTTTATCCAACCAGGCACCATGCCATCCTTTCCTTTATCCAACCAGGCATTATGCCATCCTCAACCTTTTCAAACCAGGCATCATTCCATCCCTCTCTTTATCAAGCCAGGGATCATTCTCTTTGTTCCAACCAGACATCATTCCCTCCTATCCTTTATCCAATCAGGCATCATACCATCCTTCACTTTTTCAAACCAGGCATCATTCCATCCATCTCTTTTTCGAACCTGGCATCATTCTCTTTTTCCAACCAGGCATCATCCTATTCTTCTGTTTTTCCAACCAGGTATCTTTCTCTTTTTCCAACCAGGCATCATTCCACCCTTCTCTTTTTCCAACCAGGCATCATTCGCCTTATCTGTTTCCTGGTATGTCTATTCTCTTTAAAAAAAAAAAAAAAATTAGTGTATTTTCTCTCAACTTCAGTGACCCTAGGCAAAAGATACCTGGAAGCATGAGGTTCTAACCTTTAAAAGGAATTTTCTCCCCCTCCTCCACCCCTAAGAAAGGTGAGGTCTTAATGGTAGCTACTTTACGGAAGGCGAAAAGTTTCAAGGAATTATGTGACTGTAACCCATCCTTAAATTCCACCCCTAACCCGCCCCCCCCCCCCTTAAGCAGAGAGGTCTTTGTATGAAAATGAGCTGGGAAACTGAAGCTCTATCAATGTTTATAAACTAATTTTTCATTTCCCTTTTAACGTTTTTTCATTGAGCTGTATTGGATACTGATCTTTGAAACTAATAATTTCTGCAATTCGTTTTCAATGATATTATGTATTGTTAGTACCATATATACCCCTTAGTTCATGTGATATATTCACTTTTTATCAGTTGAAAGAAAGACTTCGGTAGGCCTAGTCAAAAATTTAATTTTCGACTTATTCAAGAACAGAAATATGCTAGTTACAATCCTGGAAAGACGAAATATTTTCTGCCCATCACCAGCTTCTTCATTCTCATATTGATTTGGAAATTTATCGTTATTGTGATGAGAGCACAAGCAAAAGCGGACCCAAGCAAACCATATGCCCTGGGTGGCTCCTATCTGCACACCACCAGCTGACTTCTTCCTGACTTTGTCCTTTACTATCATGCAAAGCATTTTTCGCAAATTTCACTGTAATGGCCTTGGTTGAGGTCAGTAAGATCCGGTATTTATATGTTGATTTAAGATACATTTAACCGAGTTACAATATTTCTCAAGATTTCATTTTGCTCTTGACCCACACAAATTAAAGTCCTTGGCCAATACCAGTTATCAAAACTTTTGTAAGGTGAATTGCAACATAAAAGTCCAGAAGTCAGTCAGCTTTAGAATAGCGGTAACAGAATATGTATTAGCCTGCATTTTTTCACATATAGTGGTGACATAATCCTTCACAGAAAATATTTGATATTTCGGAGGTATGGTGTGTGCAATTGCTTAGTTCTGTAGATATAAAGAATGTTTTCAGTCCGGCTTAATATGGTTTTCCGAAACTTTCTTTCAGTACTCTAATGCAATTTCAAATAAGTGACTATAAGATTGTTGGTCTTATTTACATATTCTTTTTTTCTCCTCATAATCTTCACAGGATTTCTACAAGCCATTCAAGTATTTGTATTTGCGTTTACCAGAACAACTAACGACAGGGGTAATCAACAATGGTTTCCAGAGTGTATTTTTCAGTGACTGGGTTATTACTTGTGAGTTGTCTCTATGAAAGTGTTGACTGTCCAGCTCCACCCACATTTTCATGCACGTCATGAAATTAAAATTCCATATTTTACTGTAAATTTACATGGATGTTCGGGTTAGTAAATAATTTGTTAAATAATTCATTTTTTATACATCAAAGGTGAATTATTTTACCATCATTCTTCAAGTTTAGTCAAATTATAGCTCTAAAAAATTTAGCTTGCCAATGATAAAGGGGAACTGATATAGTCTTATGTAATAAATTGGGAAAATAATTAATTTTAGAAAAAGCATACATTGGTTACCTATATCCCTAATTGGTTGTATAATTTATATGTTAAATGTGGGTGTTGAATATGGGGAATTTCTGAAGTGATTTCTATCAACAACCTTTGACGAAATAGGACTCTCTAATAATAGAAAAACTTTTTATCTCAACATATTTTTACATATTTTTTTTTTTTTTTTTTTTTTTTTCGGCGGGGTGACATGCAATGGGAGGGATTAATCTTGTACCACCCGTGTGTCACACGATCGTACATAGTAACAACATTTATCTTTTTTGTATATACTATCCGTTGTATCTTCGCTCTCCCCTTGCACTGACAGCAAATTGTATTAACCTCTCTGCCTACTTCATTGTTAACTGTTAACAGAACCAGTTGCCGTTTTTTTTTTTTTTTTGGTATTTTGTAACCTTTTTTACCGGGACCTGGTGTGCATATATACACTTGATGTGTCGTAATAAAGTTACTTAGTTGCATTCATCTCGCCTTTGACTCACAACCTGCTCTTGGCCCGTCACAATCTGCAGTAAGTGGATTTACTGATATCCAGCTATCCCGGGTCAGTTAACTAGTACGATTTCACTTCTCTGGTGAGATTCTAAAGCAAATAATGATTGGGACTAGTTTTATAAAAGTCTACCCTTATATTATCTCTCTTCTTAATCGTCTTTTCTCTCTGTTCCTCCTGTTGCTTTCCCCCATTTTTTTTTTCTTTTACATTTCCAGTCTCCATTCGTGTCTCTTCATAACCCCAGTTACCCAAACTCCATTCCCAGCATTCAACAATAGTTAAGAATTTTACCTCTAGTCTCTGTTTTGCTAAAGCCTTAAGAGAGACCTGAATCTCACAAACATGGAGCTTCCAACCTATCTGGTTAACTTTATAAGTCCTGAAGTTCGCCGTCTTTGTTGAGCTCTGGAGTTTGAGATAATTGGGAATCTCTGCAGCAGACGCTGTTTTCTTGAACGCTGCAGAAATATCTATCCGATTTCTCATGAAAATCGGTAATTGGGAAATATTTTTCTTTCTCAAATTATTTTATTATCAATTCTATGTTCTTTATTCTTGTGATTCTTATGGAATATTTATATGTCTAATATTCTATATCATTAGGATTCTTGTATAAACTCTCTCAAGACATTTGATTTTCATTTAGGTAATTTTGCCATTTTTTTCATGTTAATCAGTAATAGTCTAAATTCTAAAGAATTATAACTGAGTACTAACCTTAACGTCCCGAACTTTACTGCAATTCTGATGTTATAAGGTGATTCAAAGGAAAATGTCCTCAGCTCCTTACAAGGGAACTGTAATATCTAGCCAACTGGCTTCTCATCCTTGAAAATGTACTGAGATATCTAGTTACTTCGAATCTCCTCCTTGACAGGGTAAAGTGTTATACTGAGAAGAGTATCATCTAGTCACATCAGATCTCATCCTTGACAGGATAAAGTGATATCTAGTCAACTCGGTTCTCATCCTTGACAGGGTAAAGCATTATCTAGTCACATGGTTCTCATCCTTGACAGGGTAAAGTGTTATCTAGTCAACTGGCTTCTCATCCTTACAAATTCAGTGTTACCTAGTCCCCTCGGTTCTAATCATTGACTGGGTAGAGTGTTATCTAGTCACCTCGGTTCTCATCTTTGACAGGATAAAGTGTTATCTAGTCAACTGGCTTCTTATCCTTAAACAGGTAGTGTTATCTAGTCACCTAGATTATCATCCTGAAAAATGTACTATGTACTCCTCGGTTTTCATCCTTGCAAAGGTACTGTATTATTTACTACCTCAGTTCACCCTTGCAAAAGTACTGTGTTATACAGTCACCTCGGTTCTCTTCCTTGACAGGAGACAATATCATCTAGTCACCTCTGTTCTCATCGTTGAAAAAGGTAACGTGACATCTAGTCACATGGCTTCTTTTCCTTGCAAAGGTAGGGCTATCTAGCCCCTTTGTTCTCGTACTAGCAAAGGTTCTGTGTTATATAGTCACCTCGGTTCTCATCCTTGATTGGGTATAATATTATCTACTCACTCGGTTTTCATCCTTGAAAAGGTATCTTCTCATCTAGTCACCTGGCAAAGGTAATGTTATCTAGCCATCTTGGTTCTCATCATTGAAAAGGTACCTTGTTATCTAATCAGTTGGCTTCTTATCCTTGCAAAGGTAGTGTAATCTAGTCACCTCTGTTCTCATCGTGGAAAGGTACCATGTTATCTAGTCAGCTGGCTTCTTATCCTTGTAAAGATAATGTTATATAGTCATCTCGGTTGCCATCCTTGAAAAGGTACTGTGTTATCTAGTCACCTCGGTTCTCATTCTTGAAAAGATGCAGTGTTATCTAGTCAACTGACTTCTTATTCTTACAAAAGTATTGTTATCTAGTCACCTCGATTCTCATCCTTGCAAAGGTGCTGTGTTATCTAGTCCTGCCGGTTCTCATCCTTGCAAAGGCACTGTGTTATATAGTCACCTTCGTTCTCATCCTTGACAGGGTACAATTTTATCAAGTCACCTCAGTTCTAATCCTTGAAAAAAAGGTATCTTCTCATCTAGTCAAATGGCTTCTTATCCTTGCAAAGGCAGTGTTATCTTGTGACCTCGGTTCTCATCCTTACAAAGCTATTGTGTTATCTAGTCACCTCAGTTTTAATCGTTGCAAAGGTACTGTGTTATCCTGGCAATAGTAGCGTTATCTAATGACCTCAGCTCTCATCCTTGCAAAGGTACTGGGTTATCTAGTCACCTTGGTTCTCATTCTTGCAAGTGTACTGTGTTATCTAGTCATCTTGGTTCTCATCATTGAAAAGGCACGGTGTCCTCTAGTCAACTGGCTTCTTATCCTTGCAAAGGTAGTGTTATTTAGTCACCTCGGTTCTCATCCTTCAAAAGGTACTCTGTTATCTAGTTTCCTCGTTTCTCATTTTTGAGAAGGTACTGTGTCTTCTAGTCAACTCTATTCTCATCCTTATAAAGGTATTGTGTGAACTAGTCACCTTGGTTCTAATCCATGAACACCTACTGTGTTATTTAGTTACTTGGCTGTTCATCTTTGATAGGGCATTACGGATTTAATTCATGGAAATATACTGTGTTATCTAGTAACCTCTGTTCTCATCCGTGAACAGGTACTGTGTTATCTAGTCACATGCATTCTCATCCTTAAAAGAGCACTGTGTTGTCAAGTCACTAAGTTCTAATCCAAGATCAGGTACTGTGTTATCTAGTCACCTGAATTCTCATCCTTGAAAGTGTACTCTCTTATCTAGTCATCTTGTTTCTCATCCACGAAAAGGTAATGTGCTATATAATCACATAGCTTCTCATCTTTTAACGGGTTCTATGTTATATAGTCAACTTATGTCTCATCACTGGAACATTATTATGTTATCTAGTCATCTTGGTTCTCTTTCTTGAAAGGGTACTGTGTACCTGGCTTCTTATCATCAAAAAGGGTACTGATATCTAGTCACCTCAATTCTCCTCCTTAAAAAGGGTACTGTAGTATAGGGTCACCTTGGTTCTGATCCTTGAAAAGGTTCTTTATATCTAGTTATTTGTCTTTTCATCCTTTAAAGATTACGGTGTTATATAGTCCCCTGGTTTCTCACCCCAGAAAGAGTAATGTTTTCTATGATAACAGAATGCTTCTCCTTGAAAAGGTATTGCGTTATCTATTCCCATAGCTACTCAGCCCTGAAAGGACACTGTCTTATATAGTTATCATACTGCTCATCCTTGAAATGGTACTGTGTTATATAGTTACCTGGATGCTAATCCTTGAAAATGTATTATGTTATTTAGTACCCGGGCTTCTCAGCTTTAAAAGGGTACTGTGTTGTCTAGTTATCTGGATACTCATCTTTGAATGGGCACTGTGTCATTTAGTCCCCTGGCTCCTCATTCATGAAAAAAGTTACTGTGGTATCTAGTCACCTGGCTTCTCATACTGGAAAGTGTACTGTGTTATCTAGTCAATAGGCAGTTCGTTCTTACAAGAGTTACTGTGATATCTAGTCTCCTCTCTGCTCATCTTTGAAAGGGTACTATGTTATCTAGTCACGCAGATTATCATCCTTATCTAGTCACCTCGTTTCTCATCCTTGAAAGGTAACTTTTGAAAACACATTTTGTCTTTTTCCTCTTCAACTGCACAAGAAATCAGCTTATTGAGAAAGTCTTTAGACTTTCGGTGTTAAATATATTATGAAGAAATGTTTTGATTCTTTCATTCTAGCTTTTTTCTAGTATTGTTTTCTTGCCTGGTCTTCATGTGCTTACTCCTATTTTCATTTGTTGGAAGAAAGTTGTTGTCTATCAAATTTCTTATTTCATATCTTGACATTAATCTCTGGCATCGTCAATCAGTTAGTTCTTTTTTGATGGTTGCATAAGAGTTTTCATAATTTTGACCATCCTTTGCATACAGATCTTCCCAGATTGTACCATCCTATACGTAGTACCAGGTATGCCGTTAGTTCTAACAGTCTTGCCTTCTCCATCATGAAAGTCATTACTACAAGGTATTTTAGAAGTATTATTCCAGCTGTGACCAAATTGGGGCACGATCTTCCCAATGAGGCAGTTGAATCGGTAGAACTTCCGAAGTTCAAACTTGTAACAAATATCTTAGGTTCAACAGACTAACATGTGTCTGTTATCATAGTTTATTTACGGCATATATTTCAACGTTGTGTCTGAGCTTAAGATGACTTATTCTTTATTTATTACTTCTCATATACAGTGTATTCATTTCCTCATTTCCTTCTCTTATTTGGTTACTTTTCCTGTTGGAGCCCTTGGGCTTATAGCATCTAGCGTTTCCAAATAGGGCGGTAGCTTAGTAATGCTAATAAAAACAATATCTAGTAATCTAATCCTTAAAAAAACACTGTTTTATAGAGTCACCTGACCTCTCATCCTTGAAAGAGTATTGGCTTATCCAGTCGCATGGCTTTCCATTCTGTAAAAGGGAAATCACTTTCGTCAACGACCAAGGCATATTTGTTTCATAATTTATGAAATGAAGGCACCAACAGTTCTATATGATGAGATCTTTTGCGTGTCGTATTATAAACAAGACTACAAAGACTTGTTGAATTTTCAGAAAGATTTCAGAAAAAAAGGGGGGAAAATAATGTCATGTTTATTTTCCGTGGGTTTTTATATCATATCATAAGTAGGATTAAAGACGAATTCGACCATTACAGAACTTTTTATTAGTATGGGTATGAGAGAGGGTGTGGATGTACTATCTTTGTTTTCCAATCTCTGATCAGAAGGCTTATTAACTACCTTTATTTCCCTTCCCTCTCATTCATCATTTTCCATTTCCCTCGATTCTCTTTCAAATGAAGTTTTGGTTCTAAATGCATTATCAAAAATAATTGAAAATAATCAACGAATATGCATCGCATCAAGAGTAAATCAATCGAATGACGAAGCCCTGCACTAAAGGCAAATCATTACCCCTTTCTTTTTATGTTATGAAGCCTTACTCCACTTTAGATCCATATTCCAATCAATATAGCTCGACCTTTGACTTCGAAAACCGTATTTGATTTTTCAAGGACCTCGCTCTTTTATTAGATTCCAGCATTCCAAGTTTGTTTAGAGTTGTTTTGCACTAAATGGCTTCAGCTTAGGGATCAGCTCTGGGGAGCGTGATGCAAAGGAACACCCAAGATAACGTTCAACATCAGGAACATTTTACAGATTGTCTTTGTGATTCGCTAATTTCTATTCACAATTTCTTTAAATTTTTATATTATATCATTTGCCGAGGTAAACTACTATTTGTTTCCCTCTTTCTAATAGAATGAAAATAACTATTTCTAGTTTCTACTGACGCAAGTGAAACTCGTCTGTCAATAACATCCCAAGGAACATTGAAATAATGTGATTAATATCAACAATATCGAAAAAAAGCTTGACCGTGTTTCCAACTTTTGTCCAAATAATTTCATATTATGTGAAAGTCTTAGCTTTCCTATTCTTTGAAAATAAACCTTACATGCATAAATCTAAGAGCTAGATCTGTATGTGTGCTACTTATATATGTTAACTTTTAAACATACAGTACATGAACACGTATTTTCGTATATGCATTCATATATATGCATATATATGTGTGCATTTATACTAGCATATACATATATATATATATATATATATATATATATATATATATATATATATATATATATATATATATATATATATATATATATATATATATATATATATATATATATATATTATATATATATATATATATATATATATATATGTATATATATATATATATATATGAGGCCTATGCGAGGAGAAGGTACATTTGCCACACTTTCCCAAAATACGTTTTATGATGGCAAAAGCTCTTTCTCATTGTTAAGTTTCATCTCAAATTTTCAACGACATTCGCCAACTATAAATGTAAGCTCTATACCTTCAAAAGTAAAGTTGAAAATTCTGTGCTAATACATCATAGTATTTTGAGGCAATTTTTCCGTAGCTTAGTGATTATTGCTACTATTAACTACTAGTAGCAATGGAATTAATTGTTACTGTTATTTTGGGGAAGTTGGGTAATACTGGTAATTGAATGATGCGATTCTCCTACTCGTTATCACTATTGCTACTAGTAGCTACTAGTCACTATAGCTACTCGTAGCTACTAGCGACTATTGCTACTAGTAGCAAGACAATAATATTGAATACTAATAATAATTTAGGGGGAATATGGATAATCAATGATAAAAATAGTGGAAAGGCGTGTTGTAAGTCTCAAAATGGTGAAAATGTTATAGCAAAAACTACCCTTTTCTACTTAATAGCTACTAGTAGTGAAAATTCGAAATTATAATTTTTTTAACTATGAAGATAAAAAAGTACACACATCAAGCTTCATTTCTGTATTAAACAATTTGTTGTAAACACAAAAATAAGGTTGCTATGATATTTTGCATTTTGAAAACTTTAAACGCGTTTTTCTCCACTTTTCATTTTGTGGCGAATGTACCTTCTCCTCGCATAGGCCTCATATATATATATATATATATATGTATATATATATATATTTTATATAAATATATATATATATATATATATATATGTATATATATATATTTTATATAAATATATATATATATATATATATGTGTGTGTGTGTGTGTGTGCGTGTGTGTCTGTTTGTGTGTCTGTATGTATGTAAATCTTTGTGGGTGCTTGAGTTTGTGTATATGTGTTTATAACTTTTTTTTTGGTTAAATAACTAAGAATATGCTTTAGAACCGACCTATTAAATCTATCCTTATGTGAAAATTATCATTAAATGTAAACAATATTACTAAGAAATTATCCTGAAGTTCAATGACTGGCTCTTAAAATTTTGTGTCTATTCATAGCTCAAACTACGATACCAAGTTTACGAAAAAAGCTGTGAACAGAATAAGAGAGTCTGTGTTCGTTGGTGAATATTTGGTATTTAATGAACAACATCTACAACACTAAAAATCCTTGAAGTTTCTTGAGTACATATACGTGCTGAGACACAAATGCAGTCAACCACAGGTATAAACGCATACAAACACACAAGCACACACACAAACACACTCACACACACACACACACACATATATATATATATATATATATATGTATATATAAATATATTTATACCTATATATATATATATATATATATGTATATATAATTATATTTATACCTATATATATATATATATATATATATACAATTTATATGTATATGTATATATACACATATAAATATATAATTATATATATATATGCATATATATATATATATATATATGTATATATATATGTATATATATATATATATATGAAACATCGCCTTGCATTGTTATTCAACGTTTATTTTAATTATGATCTATTTGACTGTAAATAAATTTTAACAGTTGCAGACTGATTTTGAATGTTCATATTTCGTATTCACTCAACAAAAAACTGAGAGCTTCAATAAAGAAATTAAAATCTTGTTCATTAATAAAAAAAATCAAAGGAATTATTCATAAAATCGAAAGATAATAAATAAAAAAAGAAATAAATTTGATATTCTTCTTCTCTCATAAGAGTATTGCATTTGATATTCATTATGTTTATTGCTATATGTATTTCTTCAGCTGAATGTTTTCTTATTGGATGGAAATGGCTGAGACTCTTGTTGACTTGGCCAAACTTTAGTCTTCAATTCGCTTAATGGAGTTTGTCCATAAATGATGAGGAATTTGCACATAAGTATCATCTACCAAATTAACCTTAAACTTTTAAAACATATGAGTTTTTTGAGGCATGTCACCTGAATTATTAATTAATCTATAATATCTGATGAATTAAAGAGAAAGTTGTCTTTACTATCAAGTTTTTTCTTTTTTATTTCTTTTTTGCAACCTCTATTGTACATTGCTTTTATCTTCTGTCACATTGTGTAAGGTCAATAATATAATTGTTTTGCTGATCTGCTTAATTGTGTATAATGCCATGCTGTTTTCAGTTCATAATTAAAGCAATTAAAGGATTTTAAGCACTCACATATAAACGAACAAATGGATATCTAGCAGCGTATTTAACGCACATACAAGAACATGCGCGTGCACGCCAATAAAACATTTACACACAAACATACATACATACACACTTACACGCTCATGTATATATATATATATATATATATATATCTGTGTATGTGTGTGTGTGTGTGTGTGCAT
>NC_090728.1:151775228-151780228 GCF_036898095.1 Palaemon carinicauda
TAAACCCGAGCTTAAAGGTATCGTATTCCAACAATTAGTCAACTTAATTTCTATTCGATGGATATTCAAAGAGGAGTTTTAAGTAATATTCTAGAAACGAATCTCATTTTAAGTGTCCCATAATTTCGTTAGTAGATTATGCGTTTATACTGTTGAAATTAATAATAATAATAATAATAATAATAATAATAATAATAATAATAATAATAATAATAATAATAATAATAATAATAATTATATTAAAAATAAGTATGGTGGGTCAAGCTCGACTCCTAGGGCATGTTTGATATACCTATATTTATGAAAACTCCCATAACTCAATTCGGAAGATAAGGGCATACAAATGGTGTATTATAAATATAACTACAAAAATATAAAATAAAGTTGTCTAACTTTATTGGAATAAACTATGTTAAATAACTATGCTCTAATGAAATTAGGAAGTATCAAGTTACTATAAATTATTTAAACATTCCAAAGCAAATGACCCATAACCTTATCAACTGAAATATAACAGGAACAGAAATTGCAAAACGAAATGTGCCAAATCATCATGGTATCAGTTTCACATGCAATAACAAAGTGAAATTAATACAATGTAAACTACTGCATAGTTCACAGGATGGGGGAACACTATATCGTATGATATATGCAATTTTCTTATAAATTGGCGTGTGATATGCAGTTCACTTATCTCTGAAAATAGAGAGGCCTGTTGTATACATTATGGAAATTGTTCCGTAGGATACGGATGCTGCAAGGAGACACCTGTGAAATACGTTTACAACACACACGTAGAGAGAGAGAGAGAGAGAGAGAGAGAGAGAGAGAGAGAGAGAGAGAGAGATGTAAATTAATATTCTATAACAGGAACGTCAAAATACACAATATTGTCACAGACGAACGATATACACATTGTATATTGCAACTTCCATTGGTACATAAATGCCAGATAATTATATATGCATTTACGTTTTGTGATTTTCAATTACCCATAGAAGAGTATAGATTCTCCAAGTAATGACTCGTGTTTGTTCATAAGTGATTTCCACTGTTTGATAAAACAAAATGGAACTAGCATTTCCAATTATCACACTTGTGATCCTCTTTGATAAAGATGTAATATTTCTTTTAAGTATTAGATATTTACATTATGTCGTTTAAGCTTTCGAAAAGTAATATATAGTGAGAAAAATATAGAAATGAATTTGCATAAGCATCTTTGCATAAACTGCAATTGACCTACTATGAGAGCATGCACACAGATACACCCATCTTTTATTATGCACGCACAGACACATACGTACATGTCAAAACTTTAGCAGTAGTGAAGACCCTCAAAGATAAGGAATAGATGAATCTTATGTCAGGCCACTTGAAGATATCTACATGAGTAGTACAACTCTCCTGAAACTACAAAAAGATAGTGATAAAATTCTGATTGAGAAAGTAGTTAGACTGGAAGACCCTATCTTTCCTAAATTATTCACAGCGGGCCTAGATGTTTTCAAGAATTTATTTTAGGAAAATGTTGAAATTACAATTAATGGGAATACCTTAATAACCTAAGATTTGCAGAAGATACAGTTCTATTTAGTGAATCATGGGAGGAATAACAAAAGATGACAGATTTTAATAGAGACAGCCGAAATAAAGGACTGAAAGTTAATATGACTATGAAAATAAGATAGCGTTCAATGAAAATGCGGAGAAAACTAAAACGGGTTATGGATGGACCTCTGAAAATTTTTAATAAATATACAAACTTAGGACAGACACTAAGTGTTTCCCCAAGGCATGAGACCGAAATAAAACGAAGGATAACAATAGGATGGAGAGCTTTTGGTAAACAAAATAAGACTATGAAAAGGACAAAGCCACTCTCTCTAAGAGAAAAGTATTTAATCAAATGGTTCTACCAGTATTAACTTATGCATCAGAAATGAGGAGCCTTACCAAAGACTTAGAACATAAGCGTGTTACAAATTAAAGAACTAGGGAAAGAGTAATGATGGGAAGACAGAGAAAAAGACCAACATAGATACCAGAACAAAACAAGGCAGAGGGTATTTTATAAGAAAAAGAATTGGAAATGGGCCGGACATATAATGAGAATGACTTATAATAGAGGGATATAGCGCCTTTGGAGCTTATGCCCTAACAACATTCGGTGCGAGGTACAGCGCGTATAGCCTTCGCCGAAAAATTACATCGTAAATTAAAGTTCTTAAAAAAATCGGTACGTTCAAACTATAACAGATTAAATCTTCTAGTTTGGTGCATTATATTGACAAAAGATTTAACTGTGTACTAATGTGAAAAGAAAATAAGTGAAATGCTAAAAATAAATAATGAAAAAAATGTATCAAACATGAAATTTAAAAAAAAATTAATTGTCAATTATTTTTTTTTTTAATTCATGAAAAAATATAATAGTTTTGTTTGAGTATTTTTTTTAATACGCTAACTATGTATAATAGTGGATCTTTCACGTGGATGCAACTTCTTTCCAATAAATGTAATAGTAAGTTAGATGCAATTTAATGAAAAAATAGCTTCTTATTTGGAGCAAAAACTTCAGAATTTTGACTTACTTATGCTGAAGTTTTTCATTGTTACGACGTAATAAATCAGATTAAGTAAAAGTTAAGCACACCACTGCAAAAACGATTAAATTTCCAATAAAGTGAATAAATGAAAAATATCTCAATTTTTGGAATTATATTGAGAAATTTACCGTAATTGACGGAATATGGTTTGCAATATTGTTGTTGGTGTTTTTATGATAACATTATTTGTATAGAAGCCTTAATACTTTTGTTGTCTTATATACCATATAAAGGTACAGAAAAAGGCCTGCCTGCCACGCATGCTCTGCTACTACTCGCTTCCCTTTAGGCTCCACATGTCTCTCAACCATCTGCCCTCTGGTCGTGTGAGTTTCCTTTTCCTTGAGTGATGCGCATATTTACACCGAATTTCACCCCCCCCCCCAAAGTTACATTGCGTCTTCGGATCACTTATGGCAATAAATATCTTCCCGAGACATCGGATCACCAGAGGGCTAAGAATAACAAAATAGATGCCTATAGGTTGAAAAAAAAAGCAGGGGAAGGAAGAGAAGAGGATAGATTGACGAGCAAAACAAAGTTTGGATATTGACTAACACTAAAAGACCATAAGCAGACACGAGTGAAAGGTCACGCACACATATTTGTATGTAAATATATATATATATATATATATATATGTGTGTGTGTGTGTGTGTGTGTGTGTGTGTGTGTGTATGTGTATTTATTTGTGTGATTGAACTCTATGTGTACGGTTTATGTACATACTAATCTTAACATAATTAAACTAATCAAACATGAAGTTTTATTCTGATATCCAAGATATCTTTTGAACAGTAAAAGCATACAATATAAGAATTCTTTTATTTCACTTTCTCATACTTTCGATTTTTTCATACAAAACATCTAATTAGAATTAATTATCCTAATATATTTCGATTTTTTCATACAAAACATCTAATTAGAATTAATTATCCTAATATATTTCCTGACGCATTTTCCCCATTTTTAAAATTCTCTTTCGCTCATATTAACTCCCGGGTCGTGAAACTGGACTCTCAGTGACATGAAGTTTGAAATGGAATTAGGAATCTTTGTTAGGCAACTCCACTTTTCCGAAACTTGACTCCGTAGGAGAAATAGAGACGAACGCTTATGAGATTATCTGGATGCTGGCAAAAGTCACTCGAGGTTTCTTTTCATCCTGGTTTTTTTTGTAAATTAATATGGAGATTGCGATGGGAGTAGGTTATGTAAGCTAACCTGACCGCAGCTAATATCTGCATATTCATTGGTTTACCGTATTTAGTGATTGATGTGAATATGAAAAGTAACGAGTTTTAAGAAAGTTAAAGTGTTATTATATAAAAAAGCAGAGGTAATTACCTCTGTTTAAAATAGAAAAATTTCGTTAAAAATGTATCAATTATTTGAATTGTACTTCAATTAAAAAAGTTAAAGTATTGTAAGAATTTTTTTAATGGCATTTGTGGACTACGAAAAACCATTTGATAGAGTGCACCAGCCAATTTTGTGAAGAGTCCTCAGTTCATGAGCATAACAAGTAAAAAGCTAATGTTAATGGTGCCCTAACAATTGAGTACTATAGTGGAATGTGTTGTCACCTATGTTGTTGATCCTCCTCATGGATTTTGTAATGAATAGAACAGTTGGGAAAGGTGAAGAATTGGACTGGATTGGTAACAGGAAACTAGCGGACCTAGAGTATGCTGATGATGCTGTCTTTATTAGCAAAACGCCACAGGACTTACAAACCTTGATTACCAAAAAGTATGAAAAACTACATGAGGTTGGGCTCAAGATAAACAGAAGGAAGGCAGAGATGATGAGACCGGAATATGCAATGGAAAAATAAATATCATTGGAAGGTGAAAGGATTAAGGAAGTGGAATCATTTAAATATTTTGGAACTATGATCTCTAATACATGGTCTTTATAATTCAAGTTTTATGAAAGATTGAAAAAAAAAGTATATCTGGAAATAGGTAGGTCAAGTAAAATTTGGAAATCAAATCGCCTGAAGTTGTATATAAAAATCAGGCTACATATCAGTTTAGTGAGATCGGTGTTAGTCTATGGACATGAGTCGTGTTATGTCAATGAAATAATGTCCAAGAGATTTTGTATGTTTTAGAACAAAGCCTTCAGAAGAATATTAGGAGAAAAATGGCAGAGCCGGAATAAAAATAAAACTACAGGAGTGATTATTCAAGTGCTATTTGTGTATGATTTCATGGTGAGGGGGTAAATGGAGATGGTTTGGGCATGCTCTTTGCACTCCCCCAAGAGAGATTAGTTCACCAAACGTTTAACTGGGCTCCAAAACGTACTAGGAGAGTTACAAAATCGAAGCGTACTTGGCTGAGGACTATGAAGCGTGAAGTAGGAGATGCTGAATGGAGAAGTATT
>NC_090728.1:151785228-151795228 GCF_036898095.1 Palaemon carinicauda
AAAATCTTTCTCAATAAGATATTTTTTTTTTGTGATACTGAAGAAGAAACAGACAATGAATTTCTCAAAAGTAAATTGGTGATAAAATATCACACCTAAAATTTTAAAACAAAATTATAGAGTTAAAGAAACATTATCTATGCAGAAATCTGGATGTTGAGAAGCCACTCTTCATAACCTATTTACAATTATACTTGGAGTTTTGTTAGGGTTCAACTTCATGCCCCATAATTTATACCATGCACTAATTTTAGCTAGATCTCTATTATGAACTTTAACAACCCCAGATCTACATTCATCACATGGAATTGAGTTAAAAATAGTAGCATTATCTGCATATGAAACGAGCTAGTTTTCTAGGTTCAAACACATATCATATACTCGTACATATAGTATAAAATGTAATGGGCGTAGAACACTACCCTAAGGAACACCAGATATCATATTCCCATCATCAATAACTCTTTGCAATCTATTACTTACAAAATTTATAATAATGCTAAAAAAAGATCCACCTACTTCCAGCTAATTGAACTTAAGAACAATGGCCTCGTGATTAACACGGTTAAAGGCAGCACTAAAATGAAGGCCCATCATATAAATTTCCTAACAAAAATCGAAGGATATCTGTATAGCATTGGAGATTGTAAGAAGGTCCATACATTCTCCAAGGCCTTTGCAAAAGCCAAATTGCAAACTAGGGAACTGATGCTATTTAGATGACGTTCCAAAAGTTTAGATAATAAGGGAGTTATGGAAATTGGTTGGTAATCAGCAGGGCTAGAGCTACGATAAACACATTTAGCTATTGGAGTAGCATTGCCAATTCTCCAATAAATGAAAAAAGATCCTTTTTTTGCTAATCTGCATAAAATAACCGACAACTTAGGAGCTGAAAAATCAGCAATCTTTGAAAAAATAAACAAAATAAAAAATACTAGTTACTTTAGATTTAGGAAAACAGAAATGAGGAAGATCTAGTTTCTCATTACTCTGATTACTGTCAAACATATCACCCAAAATGGTTGCCTTTTCCTTTGGACGGTGAATTGCATAGCCATTGGGTTCAAGTAAAGGGAGAACTGCCAAGTCTACACCAAAAAGTGCGGATTTAATGGTAGAACACCATTTGTATTCCTGGGTTGTATCAGAAAGGGTGCACGTGTGTTATACATAGACCTCAGATATATATATATATATATATATATATATATATATATATATATATATATATATATATATATATATATATATATATATATATATATATATATATATATATATATATATATATATATAAATCAACTGTCTATGAAACTTATTTGTTTTTTTTACCAAACCATGTTATCACTCCGGTTTTCCCTGTTTTCGTTTACCATTTTATTCTATCCTTCCTGAACCTTTTTTACATGTCTTTCAAGCCTTTTCATAATTTCAGAAATTCACAGTTACGTCTATCGCTCAAATGCTCAACCATTTTAGATTTTCATCTCTATTTTTTTTGCATTAATCCATCAATAAAGATATTTTCTATACCATACATCAGACACTTCCGTGTACCTATTATAACACATGTTCTACTTTGATTTTGAAAATTTGTAATTTATCCTAATTTATTGTTAACTCATCATGAACTTTTCAATGTCCATGCATGCTATCTATAGTTTTCTCATTAACTTTCATACTTTTCACTAAAACATCATCATCGTCATCACCATAATAGTAATAATAATAATAATAATAATAATAATAATAATAATAATAATAATAATAATAATAATAATAATAATAATAATAACAAAAGCACTATGATTCTAGTAATGTTATCAGGAGGCTCCCAGATCTACAAGCATTCAATGTGATCCTGAATATTTATACCAATCCGTCTCTCTTCGTTGTATTTTCAGTTATATCCAAAAGATGATGTTTTGACTTTTATTGGTTTACATACAGATCTCATTCGTTTTTTCTAATTATAAACGATTCCAGTTTATTATAATCTTCTTAAAACCAGGAAGGCAAGGAGTTGTAAATTTTAAGATTATATATCTTTGTTTTTTTTTTATTTTAGGACTTTTTACATTCTTGTAAATAACAAAAAGTAATTTGGAAGACTGATTAGGTTTAGAGGAATTTTACATATGATTATACTATTATTAAAGATAAAAAAGTACGATAAATCTTCAGACTTCAAAAATAATGTGAATAAATATCAATAGTTTACAGCTTTGAATCTATTTTGTAGCAGTTGCATAATATGGAAATAATCAACTTAAAAAAAACAAGCCACAATGTCCTGTTTTATTTATTTATTTATTTATTTATTTATTTTTTTTTTCCAGGAATCTTTTATAACGATTTGTATAATCATATAAACATGCAAGTTTTCACCAATTAAACGAATGATGAACGTAAAATCTAGCGAACATTTTAGCAATCTAATGGAAAATACTCTTGATCAGGAGTTCTATATTTACTAATCATTTTAGTTCTCTAATTGGGAAAGCAAATTTTCACAGAATTCGATGCAATATAAAAGTTATAATGAAGCAACATTAACATTTCGAGCGAAAAAGACCCAAGTGTTTTTGTAATAAGGATACAGAACTGATGCTCTCTTTTAGCCTCTGCTATTTCTGTTTGATTCATTCCAATCTACGAATTAGAAAAGAGTGCATCGTTTCGTTGATGTATCAACAGATTATAATTGCAACAGCGAAAATGGCAATAAGCAATCACAAAAATACCTTTCAGGACATCTTGTAAAATATACACAAACATACATCCGGACAAAAGCCTAAGACATGTCTCCACTCCACTTTGTATGCCAGTTTAAACCCGAAAAATTTCAGAGCTCGTCATACCATCGTCTTCTATTTCTTCCCCTGCTTCCATTGTAATCTTTAAGACCAATTCTGTTATTATTTTTGTCCATCTATTATCTGTCACTCTCCTTGTATATCCTGCCCATGTCCATTTCTTTTTCTTACTTGTTAATAAAACATCCTCTACTTTAGTTCGCTCTAGTATCCATGGTGATCTTTTTTGTTTTGTCTCTTAACTGTTTTCCTGTCAATATTCTTTCCATTGCTCTTTGTGCTGTAACTAGTTTATGTTTTAAGGCTTTAGTTTCTGATGAATAAGTTAATATTGGTAGAACCATCACACTGAATAATGTTATTTTTTTGAGAAAGGGGTATATTAATTTTCATAACACAAATACACGTACACACATATACTATATATGTATATATATATATATATATATATATATATATATATATATATATATATATATATATATACAGTATATATATATACATACTTATATATATATATATATATATATATATATATATATATATATATATATATATATATATATATATATATATATATATATATATATATATATATATATATATATATATGTATGTATGTATGTATGTATATATATATATATATATATATATATATATATATATATATATATATATATATATATATATATATATATATATATATATATATGTGTGTGTGTGTGTGTGTGTGTGTGTGTGTGTGTGTGTGTGTGTGAGTGTGTGTGTACATATGAAATTGGACTAAGACAAGTCTATTTTTGACTGTCTGCAAAACCTCGATTTACCGTTTTATGGTGGAAGCTGTATTTCAATCTGTAATGTTATCATTATGAGACCTAGATATTTCTGCTGTACATCTAATATATAAGGAGGAGGCTTGCAATGGGCAAGGTTTTCTCCCGGAATGTTCAAGAAGATTATCACTGGCATTGCAGATTGAATAACAAGACTGAATAACACATTTTCCTTTGTTTATTCTTCAGTGAAACAATGAGAGATGTGTTATTGCCGTGCACGGAGTTGAAATGTTCAATTTTTTTTTTTTAAGTCTTTTAACGTTCCAGTGCAATGGAATTATCAATATATGAAAATATATTTTTAAAGAAAAAGAAAAACTGTTATTTTGCTTTTCATTATAATAAGACACAATTGAATAAAAAAAATACAATTCCGTATACTGTAAATCTGTTATCATTAATTAAGTTAAATGAATTCGTTATTAAATTTGAATGCTCAATATTCATCCCATCAGACAGACAATATAAACAGGGGCCCATCACCGACATTGTAATATTAATTCCAAGACTGAAGTCCATTAAGCTCTTTTCATGGCCATTTTAGGAACCTAATGAAAGCAAATGTGACCCCACTGGCAATTATATATTCATTTTGACATTAGGGTACATTTAACATTAGGTACCTACATTCTCGCATACTTTTAATGGTCGAAAAGCGAGTAAAATTTATCTTCGTGGACACTATGAAATAGCCACTTTCATGAGTGCATGTGCGTACACGTATATGAATAAATAAACACATACACACATATAGATATATCTATCTATCTATCTATCTATCTATCTATATATATATATATATATATATATATATATATATATATATATATATATATATATATATATATATATATATATATATATATATATATATATATATATATATATATATATATATATATATATATATATATATATATATATATATATATATATATTCGTGTAGGCAATACGTCAAAAATGACGCCTGAATGTATAAATAGATATGCACAAACACACAGTACACCCTTTTTACCAGGGTATGATTACTCCCTCTCTTCGTGCCCGATGGACCAGGGGACATGTTCGCCACCTGAAAGAAATATGTTTGAAAATTCATATAAATAGACAGACATTGACTCCTTATTATATAGGGGAGATATTTATTTATACACTTATATAATGTATATATCGTCATCATCATTTGCTGTTACTAATCTACTGCAGAACAAAGGCCTCAGTCATGCCCTTCCACTTGAGTCTATGTATGGTCTTTCTATGACAGTCCACAACCGTAAACTTTTTTAATTAGTCAATCAATCGTCTTCTCTTCCTTCCCCTACTTCTTCTGCAATCTCTCGAGACCCATTCTGTTATTCTTAATATCCATCTATTGCTTGTCATTTTAAATATATGTCCTGCCCATGCCCACTTCTTTTTCTTACAAGTTGTTAGAATATCCTATACTTTTACGTCCTCTCGAATCAATGCTACTCTTTTTCTTCCTCTTACTGTTATTCACATTATTATTCCTTCCATTGCATTTTGATTGTAAGTAGATCATTTACTAAGGAATTAGTGAGGCTCCAATGTTCCGATGCATAAGTTAAAACTAATAAATATATGCACATAGCGTCTAAAAGACAGTATCTCTCTGGAATAACTAAGCTCAATTCAGTTTTCAGGATAAAAGGAAATCTACATTTATGTTTTTCCATTCACTATTTGGTGTTGACATTGTTACGAATCACAATGAAATGACTTCCTCAGGACTATATCGGTTGAACGATGAAATTACAACTTTCTATAAAGGCTATGGTGGTGGAAATTTTAAGAAAAAAAAAATGTGGATGCTCGGGAATTACCTAAAAAAAATTGATAAATGAAATCTAACATTCTTTGAAATAAACTGTGTTATGAATGATTTTGAAATACACAAAACATTTTGACAAGGCTTCACAGAATTTCCTGACTGGTCTCACAAGAGCTCTACCTCTTCGACTAAGCTCACGAATCCTTTCTTTCAATAGGATTGACATTAGTTCTTCAGGAACGTCATCTCTTGTCCAATTGTGAGGCATAATTACCTCCTCTGAAAAACTATGCTTGAAATCTGCTTTGATCTTGGATTCGATTCCACTTGGAGCAGCGGCATTTCTCATGACAAACTTTGCTCCAGAGTTCTCTCTGCAATGAAGTAATATCTGCACTCCCATTCAGGCCATTTCTCTTCTTTCTTCGATGAAGTTCAAGATTCTAATGTTGCACAGGATTTCATCCAGTATTTAAAACTGGGCTTGCTTGTGTAAGGTAGCTTAGCACGTGAGGCTTAACTCTCCCCCCATCCTCAGAATATGAGCTAGAAGAATACGTTGGACCCAGATTTCCGTTCATCAAGAATAATTTGAAAGATTCATAGTTTTACAAACATTTTTTTTTTGTCCTGAAATTTTCACCATCATAGCCTTTACATTAAAGTGCAATTCCATTACTCAACCAATGAAGTTCTGCTGAAGAGTCATGTAAAATAGTATTTTGATACACGTTTCGACAACATATAATAAAGGAAGAAAGGTAGATGTAATTTTCTTGTTATCCGGAAAATGAACAAGAGCTCAGTTCTCGTGAGACATGCTGTCTTCGATGTTTAGGCGATAGTAGGCTAGGAGGTTGAAATACAGATTACCTACGCATAGATACTTCATTATTAATCTAAATTCTCTTTCATACAATGTTCAAAATCTGACTTCATAGCATTGTTTACCCATTATATTAACAAATATATATATATATATATATATATATATATATATATATATATATATATATATATATATATATATATATATATATGTATATATATATATATATATATATATATATATATATATATATATATATACATATATATATATATATATATATATATATATATATATATATATATATATATATATATATATATATATATATATATGTATATATATATATATATATATATATATATATATATATATATATATATATATATATATATATATATATATATATATATATATATATATATATATGAGTGTATTTTTGATTATATATTGGGTAAACAAACCCATGAAGTCAGGTTCTAAGCTTTGCTAGAAAGAGAAATTAAGTTAATAGTGAAGGGTTTGGGCGTAGGTAATCTGTATTTCAACCTCCTAGCTTTAAAAATATCAAATACCTAAATCCTTTTGCTAACCGTATTTTTAATATAGATACTTTTAATCTTAGAAACAGAACCAGTGTCCACAATAGTGCATAATCTTAAAAGGAATTTAATACATTTGAATTTGAATTTTTTTTTTATATAGGTGAAAATATTTTGGAATTTCAGAAATGTAACTTTGAGGTATCGTGTATACCCCTTTTTTTTTTTTTTTAACACCGTCATTCATATCTGTTGATACTGAATACTCCTGTGTTGACTTTAAAAATAGCTAACATAGCACTACCTTTATCTAAATTCCCGGCACGTCATGCCAGAAACTACTGAAAATGTCAGATCCATTATTTCATATTTATTAAATCCAGCTTAATCAAGTCAGAGATTTGAAAATGCTGAAGAGTAAATGTTCACTGAATTATCCTCTGACTGATGCCCAAAGTAGTCTAGATTCTTGAAAATATTCTTGCCTACCTCGCTATAAAACTCCTCATACATTGCAATGTGTATTCTATTAGCTCTTTGGCTAAAAAGCCTAATGCACTATTAAGCTAAATAGTCTAGTCCACTGTTAAGCGAAAAAATCTAGTTCAGTACTAAAAGAAATAATCCAGCTCACTATTAAGTGAAATAGACCAGTTCACTATTCAGCGAAATTGTCTACTTTCGCACTGGTAGCAAAAATCTAAGAAATGGATAAAACACATATTTCTTGGAAAGACGTACCTCTCCCCCATACTTTGAGTGATCACTAAAAAAGCTTTTTATATAATTAATCATCGCACAAGAATGTGTTGTAATGTATAACTCAATGATATTACAGCTCAAAATCTCCGTCAAAACCTTTTATATTCTTCCATAACAGTATCTATATATTTGGTTAACCCGTAAAGTAAACTAATGTGGAATTTGAATTCAGAAAACGAATACTTAGAATTAACTCAAAATCAGTCTGGCATTTTTTTAGTATACCAACCATTAGACCTCGTGGCGATAAATATTGAAACTATCATTAACAGTTAGTATTTTAGCTATATTTGAAATATATATTACTGATTATAGGCCTACAAGGGGACATGAAATACACTTCTTAACAAAGTAACCAGCCTCTTACTATCTAGGTTGCCTTGGAAGGACACCCAATCCCTACTTTCAAGGCTCGGAGGATATCGTGTGAAATAGGGCTGGATAGCATCGTAGATTTTTTTTTTATCTCTATTTTCTCAAAAATCGTCCTGTGACCTTGAGGTCAAGGTTAAGGTTATTCATACAGCACAGTTTATGTTGTCTCGTTACCCTATACATTTCTACAAAATTTGGTTAAAATCAGCAACGTAGTTTCTGATTATCATCTTCGACCATGTGGCAGCCATTTTTTATTTCATATCTCAGAAACTACTTAACAAATTCAGCTCAGACCATGACCCAATGTATCTCCAGGAAAAATGTGAAAGCAATTAAGGGAACGGTTCTTGAAATATCGAAGAGCGATTGTTTTAAATCATTTTTGCTTTGTGCATAGAGGCGCTGCATGCACCTGCACGATTTTCTTGATTTATACCTCCCCCATGAGGTCATACCACTGCTCAAGTTTGAAAGGAAATGCTTTAAGATTGGCTGAGTTAGTAGTGCTCGAAGGCCGGAGAAAAATAATAATAAGAAGAATATGGGTAATAACAAAAGAACTACACTTGTGCGGAGCTCTAACAAGAAGAAGAATTGTAATAAGAGTTTCAAATATAATTCTAATATTAGCCAAAGACATTTTAACTTGGGTGAAATTGCTCTGTCAAATTACATAGAAAATGAAGTTTTTAACTTGGGTAAAATTGCTCTGTCAAATTACATAGAAAATGAAGTTTCATTTGGTAGCATAAAGACAAGAGAGCTGCAAGAGGAAAATGAGAAATGGAAAATTAGATGTCATTGTAATATATTGCTGGAAAAAAGGCTGTTGAGAGGATTATGAAAGAGATTATTCAGGGTGAATTGAAGGTATAATATTTAAAGAGATTTTTTTATGTTATTTGAACGAGAGTAGAATAGCAAAAAGTTATCTAGTCAAAATATAATTACATAACCAGGAACCAAAAGACGCACTTGCAAAAATACAATATTAATCTATACATAAACCAAACAGTTAGATTATATAAAAAAAAAAAAAAAAAAAAAAAATCTCATTTCATTGGCTGATTTGAACATCTATGAAAACAAAATCCGTCATCAAGAATCATTAAATATTGATTTATATCATCAAACGAAGACTACAGAGGAATATCAATCTGGTAATTCTAAACATCACTTCACCATTTACTTATATATTCATACATAAAAATAGTTTATATTCCTTTTTACGTGTTGCAGTTTTGTGGAAATATAAAATATCTGGGGTTACTGCATAATTTCAAATGCTTTGTGATCATCAGAATTTTATACTGAGTTGATTGAATTAGTCTTTTGAATAAGAATAATCAATGATTGAGAGGAATATATCTACATTAAACTCTCCATAATGACTCAGAACAATGTTATGAATTATTTTACAGAAATTTTAGCAAGGAATTAAACTTGCATCCATGAAGGGAGACTGCAATTAAAAGAGGTATTCCCCCAGGTTTTGGCTTACTTCAATATTATCCTTCCTGCATTTGTTCTGATTAACCTCATACAGTGGAATTTCGTGGCTCAACCAGGCTCTCCTAATCTAATTTCAGGCTTGTTATGAATTACATTTCAAGATCATTTGATGCTGGTGAGCAAGAGGGCTCTGGCAATGAATAATCTTGGGTCCAGCGGATAAATTTAGACTTGGTTGGGATACTTTAATACCTTTGAGAGAGAGAGAGAGAGAGAGAGAGAGAGAGAGAGAGAGAGAGAGAGAGAGAGAGAGAGAGAGAGAGAGAGAGAGCCTTGTATAAGAGTGAACATTTTTTAGTGCATTCGAATAGTCTTATTTTCTTACACAGAAACTAGAAATTTATATATACTTTCTTTAAGAATGATCATATTTGAAAAATATCAATCCCATTGTCTTGAACTTTGCAGTGTTGAAGTAACCAAATAAGTTAAGCAGATATAACTAATGAGACAAAGCAGACACCCTGAAGTTGTTTACTAAATAATTAGTTATAGTAATAAGATTTCCAGCAGAATACTTATTTAAA
>NC_090728.1:151800228-151817728 GCF_036898095.1 Palaemon carinicauda
ACTTAGTTGTCAATAATTTCTTGGTGTATATTATTGACTAACGACTATTCTATATTTTCAAGTTGTGTTGGTTACGTAGCAGCTCTCCTTCATTATCCAAGGTTTGGAGATTTAAGCTTGGAAGAGTTCGCCTCAGTGTGTTTCTGAGCCTCCAACCTTGAAGGGCACGACAATTGCGGTTGGATCTACTGTATATCATTCCTCGCCATTGCGGAGTTACATTGTGAAGTGGTTTAGCTTTTCTTGGATATCCTCGCTTTGTTGGGGGCAGTTAAGGGAGTAGTAAAAAATAGAGGGTTGGGCATGAATGTAAAGAGAGTTCTGTAGGAGAAAGTGATTGTACCAACTGTGATGATCAGAGTTGTGGGGAATGAAAGTGACGGAGAGAAAGAAATTGAATTTGTTCGAGATGAAGTGTCTAAGGAGTCTGGCTGTTGTATCTCGATTAGATAGGGTTAGGAACGAAGTGGTGAGAACGGGTGTAAGAAATGAGTTAGCAGCTAGAGTGAATATGAATGTGTTGAGGTGGTTTGGCCATGTTGAGAGAATTGAAAATGGATGTGTGCTAAAGGTGATGAATGCAGGAGTTGATGGGAGAAGTACAAGAGGAAGGCCAAAGTTTGGGTGGATGGATGGAGTAAAAAAAGCTCTGTGTGATAGGATGATAGATGGGAGAGAGGCAAGAGAGCGTTCTAGAAATAGGAATGAATGGCGAGTTTCATTAGACCCTGCTGCTTTCTCCGGTGCCTTAGATGACCGCGGAGGTAGCAGCAAGAGGAATTCAGCGTTATGAAGCTTCATCTGTGGTGGATAACGGGGGAAGGTGGGCTCTAGCACCCTAGCAGTACCAGCCGAACTCGGTTGAGTCCCTTGTCAGGCTGGGAGGAACGTAGAGAGTAGAGGTTCCCCCCCCCCCTTTTTTTTCATTTTTTTGATGTCGGCTACCCCCCAAAATTGGGGGAAGTTCCTTGGTATATGTATATATGTACAATACACTGGATATTCTCATCCAATGAAATTATTGTTTTCAGTGACACTGTTGAGATAAAAGTAATAAAGGATATGAACTTTATAACTTTGGTCCTATTTCAAAACAAGTTTACAATATAATTCTAATCCTCAAAATCACCATTGCTAAGACTTTTGTGTCTTTACTTACATCTTTCTCCATATATCTTTTTAAATATTATAATCCATTTAATCTGAATTTTTTAGTTTTTAGTCTTCCATTCCTCTTCCGGTGGCTTTCTTTATGCGAGAGAGAGAGAGAGAGAGAGAGAGAGAGAGAGAGAGAGAGAGAGAGAGAGAGAGAGAGAGAGAGAGAGATTACTTAGAAGGTACACCTCGTAACATCACTGTATATTAAGGGTAATTGTGTCACATTTACATTACTAACCAATAAAGCCAGAATTTGAATAATCTGGAAGGCTACCCAAGAAGATATTTGACTTCTTCCTAAATCTTAGTACTGGTCACTTTGTATTGGTTAATCTGTAACGGAAGAACAATGGTGCTGCAAATGAGAATAGACGAACAATCTCTTCCTTATTATGATATATTCTCGACTCTGGTAGAAAACATCTAGTTCTAGGTTCAGGAATATGATTTGAATGAATGACGAACTGGTCTGTTTTAAATGAAGGTTAGATTTAAAACTGCGTTTTCCTTTATTCCCTGATAACGTAATATTTATATTAACATTATACTCGATTAATATATTTCATTGCTTTATATCTATAAGGCTGTCGGGATATGCACAATTACAAATCCTTATCTCTATTGATGTATTTATAAACATTAATATACTCTGTTCTATTTACATGTGTTGTGAGTTGGGAGAACACAATAATGAACAACAACCCCCTAATAGCCTATTGATGCAAGTTGTATTGATATCTCCATGACAATACATTTCCAGTATCATGTTCAATTACCTTTAAAATAATAACTCCAAAGTCTTTGACAGTACTTTGTTATTTTGTTGAAGAGATCGTAGGATGTTCTCTTTGTAAATGGCTAATACCGCATTATTCTGACAAAGAACAATGTTCCACGTGTTTGAGCTTTATAAAACGGTTTTGATCCTTGAAACTAGTTTAAACTGCATCACTTTTCATCAAGAATTAATTGTTGAAGATCTGGGTCAGAGAATAAGCAAAGAAAGAGAATTAGTTGGATTTGTACAAAATATTAGGAAGAGGTTTTAACGGTCCGTTGAAGCTAGTATCAAGACATGAAGTAATTGTTGAAGCCAATCTTTAGGATGCAAGTAAAACAAAATGTGTAAAACATGTAGTCAGAAGAACTTGGCACTGAAAAAATTACAAAAGATTTTAATTCTTTTATCATTTGGGAAAGGGGGAGCTTCTGGTATCTGGAAAGAGTGTATGACTCAGAGGTGATAAGAGCTAGGAGGAGATGAAGGTATAAAAAGGACTGGATAAATTTTGTGAAAGAAGAATTTGAATCCAAAAAGAGAAATAGTGCTTGCATGATAGGAATGATTGATGCTGTGACGGGCTGAGAGAGGAATTGTTAACTCAAAGGCAGGATGCAATCAACTGAGTTTTATTAAGGAACACTCTCCTTTATATACAAAACCTCAAGGCAACAGGACATGACCTGTTCGAGAGACAGACAATGTTACAGAACAAAACGGAGACATGATCATTCAGGTTGTTTTTAGTGCTAGGGAAGAGCGCAGATACAAGCATAATATATATAACATAATTATGTACAATTGTGTGCCACACGGTTGGTATATGCCTCCCCCCCTAAAAATGACATACTGCACATGTTAAATAGGGTGCCCTGATCTAGAGAGGCGAACTGTAGGCGGGTCATCTGGCAGAAGATAAGCAGGTTTTAGACGATCAAAGCAGACCCAGTCTTCTTTGCCCCGAATGTTTAGTAGGAATGCTTTCGGACTGCGTCGGATCACAAGGAAAGGGCCCGTGTAAGGGGGCGTTAGTGGTGCCTTGCTAGTGTCGTTGCGCAGGAAGACGTGCATTGCAGAGTGCAAGTCCGTTGGTATGTGATGCTTCGCTGGGGGCTTGTAAGTCTGGGGGCACGGAGTAAATTTTCCCACGACGTGACGTATGCGCTGGAGATCGCCGGAGGAGGTTGTAGAGGTTGTTCGTTGGGGCGCGAGCGATTGGTGGGTGGTGGGCGGCTTTGTCGCCGCTTCGGCACGTCACGGGGTAGTCGTGTATGTCCTACGGCATTCATGTCAGCTTCGGTTGACATTGAATAGGCATCCTCGTAGTCAGGGGTGGAGGCGTTGGTGGAGGTCTTGAAGTGGCTGTCCATAAGGGCGTCGGCTTTGGTCATCAAGTCCTTTATGGGTAAACTATCGACATCGGGTATGGCAGCGCGTACAGGTTCAGGTAAACGGCGTATCCAAAGGGCACGAAGTAGGTTCACCTCACGAGGAGAGCCGTCTGCGGCAGGTTGAAGGCGAGCGATACTGGTCATTTCCCTGAGGTTAAGCGAAGCCCTTTGGTCCCCCAACGGTTGTTGCGATAGCTGAAAAAGCTTTGCTATACGGGCGGCTTATGACGGCGAGTACTGCTGCAGAAGGTATGTTTTGAGGGCTTCATACGCTATTGAGGTGTCTCCTTGTTCACAAAGCCAGTCGGATATTTCTGGGAAGGTGTCCTCGGGTATCGCCGCGAGAACATAATCCGCTTTGGTGGTTGAGCGAGTCACGCCCCTGATACGAAACTGGACTTCTGAGCGCTGAAACCAAGCAAACACTTCTCCAGTGGCGAACGGTGAAAGTTTCAATGAGGCGGCGCCAACTGCTGGAGTAGAGTCTGTCTCCGTCATAGTACCAACGATGAAGGGATGAGGGAGGTGGGGGTGGAAGGCAGTGGGAGCGAGTCGACTTCCGAGGTCACCAATGTGACGGGCCGAGAAAGGAGTTGTTAACTCAAAGGTAGGATGCAATCAACTGAGTTTTATTAAGGAACACTCTTCTTTATATACAAAACCTCAAGGCAACAGAACATGACCTGTTCGAGAGACAGACAATGTTACAGAGCAAAACGGAGACATGATCATTCAGGCTCTTTTTAGTGCGAGGGAAGAGTGCAGATACAAGCATAATATATATAACATAATTATGTACAATTCTGTGCCACACGGTTGGTACAATGAAGTGTTTAAAGGAGCTCGGCGAGCAGCTGATGGCCCTTCTGATAGAGGCAGGAAGAGACTAATATTCATCCCCAATTCAGGAGTTAAGAGATGAATGTGGTAGTGAATTAATCTTAAATATGAGATCATTATTGTACGTATGAACACGGGGGAAGAGAGGCAAAAATAAGGCTTTATTTGGAATAGAGCCTGATGTAATCAGCCTTCTGTGGCAGAATACACATATTTGTTCAAGAATTAAAGATGAAAAATTCCAAACGAACATATTCAGTAGAAGATTAAATCATAGGGTCAGATGAATCATCAATCAATGGTATAATTTTTCGTAATCATTTGCGGTTTTGGGGAATGGATATTATTATAGGAAGAACTAGTTTGCATTCGGTCGTTGGTGTAAAATTCAAAGTGATAGAAATATATAATCTCCTCACAATATATAATTAATGACTCCCTGATACAATTGTGCTTCAATTAATGTTAACATAAATTGGACTACTGTATTATTTAATTTAATATCTTCCAACAGGTTCGTTACTTACTGAATAATGTAAAGAAAATGTGATAAATACTATGCATTACTAAATGTAATAATTGTATATCTTTAAGAACAAACTTCAGGATTTAGCATCATTAACAAAAAAATTAACAGAATTGAGTTTGTATAAATGAAAAATTATATTCTAAGTTACGACTCTGACTTGGTCTTACCTTCGCTTCTTTATCGTTTAGTCAATGATTTATTCAGACCAATAGTGAAAAATTACTAAAAGAAAAAAAAAGGTAAATTTTTCCATCAATCCACTAATCACGTGTGATATTCTGTAAGAAAAAAAATCATTCTACGGAAATTATCGATGTTATGAAGATTTTTTTTTTTATGCAAAATGAAACCAAACAATTAATTACAAGGAATCCCGATTACCTATAAACCAGGTTCAAGTGATGCCGTTTACAGATCAATATGCTTCATTAACATAAATTCTATTATTAGAAAAGAAAAAGTCATTATTATTATTATTATTATTATTATTATTATTATTATTATTATTATTATTATTATTATTATTATTATTATTATTATTATTATTATTATTACTTGTTAAGCTACAACCATAGTTGGAAAAGCAGGAAGCTATAAGCCCAAGGGCTCTAACAGGGAAAATAGCCCAATGAGAAAAGGAAACAAGGAAATAAATAAACTGCAACAGAATTAATTAACAATAAAACAAAACATTTTAAGAATAGTAGCAACATAAAAAAATTCTTTCATATATAAACTACAAAAACTTAAAAAAAAAGAAAAGAGGAAGAGATATATGATAGAATAGTGTGCCTGAGAGCACTCTCAAGCAAGAAAACTCTAACCCAGGACAGTGGAAGACCATAGCACAGAGGCCATGACACTTCCCAAGACTAGAGAACAGTGGTTTGATATTAGAGTGTCCTTCTCCTAGATTGGCTACTTACCATAGCTAGTGACTCGTTAATCTTGGTACGTTACTTTTATGAAGAGGTTGTTGATCATACTTTTAAGAAATGTCACTAAGCTTGTTTTTTTTTTTTTTTAAAGCTATTTTCCAGGCCAACCAGACCACCATTATAGGCATCTCCTATCATCACTTGTATAGCTATATTATTTAAGCGAAGAGAACCAGCCCAAAAGCAAAAAACATTAATTGAAATAGTCTGCACGGAAAGAAATACTTTTCTATAACATGCTCACTGGCAGCGGGTTATCCTTATTCAAAAAGGACTCTATATTTCTTGTGTTGTGCAATACTTTGTACGTGATAATTTAATCTGTGACACTTAAGAATAATTTTGAATAAAAGTTCAAAGTGCTGTTTATGTTTGAAAATAATTAATCATAAAGAAAGAGGTAAAATACATTAAAATGCACTTTAATAATTGGAATGATTATGAAAACTAGGGCAAATTTTCAGGAGAGGCTAAATGTTACAAAAAATTATAAAGATATTGAAATCTATGGCACAATTCGGCTTCGATTATAGCACGGTCAAGCTAGCTATCTACACAATACTCGCGAACGGCGAAGTTATTGGATATTCTAGTATTCCATAGGCCGATCATCTATGTTCAGTATCTAAACAACCTCTTCTCCCAAGTTAGGACAAGGAAAAAACAGACAATGATTAATGGTGAATTGCCTGCCCCGAACCAGACCCCACCTCATCCCTAGCTCACAAGGAGAGTGAGGTTGCGGATATTAACGAAAAAATATAAGGCTTAAGCTTGGCTCGAGCTCCCGTCCCACGGAATGCAATTCAGAAATATTTCCTATTAATGATAGAAATACAATTTTCATCAGTATCATTATCCTTAATTGACATGCGTTCAGAATTCCTTTCGATATTTTTCCAGGTAATGGTTTACAACACCACGCTCTCCATTTACTCCAAAATATTGCAATCCTGCAGTTTTCATCTTCTTGCACAGTTATTAGGTGGTTATTTAAATTCTGGGAAAGCAATAATTAGCAAGATATGTTGAGGAAGGGGGATGGGGCTATAAAAAGAAAATAACACGGTTCCCTCACTAAACGACTCGGAACTGACATGTCAACACAGTCAATCAAACGAATTCGTGATGCCTGCGTACATAAACAGAAGTCCGTGATGCCAGCGTACATTTGATATACTTTATATTCAAAATATGCTTAGTTGAAAATGGATTAATTACTCAAAAGTGTCCATAAAATATGCAATTTACAAATAGTGACAATTTTGAGTAATCACTCCATTTTTTGATTAAGTATATTTTGAATATACAGTATATCAAATGTACCCTGGCATCACGAACTTCTGTTTATGTACGCTGGCATCACGAATTCCGTTTCGTTGATTTTGCTGACATGTCAGTTCCAAGTCGTTTGGTGAGGAAACCGAGCTATTTTCTTTTTATAACACCTTCCCCCTTCCTCAACATATCTTGCTAATTATCGCTTTCGCAGAATTTAAATAACAACCTTATTACTGTGCAAGAAGATGAAAATTGCAGGATTGCATTATTTTGGAGTAAATGGAGAGCGTGGTGTTGTAAACTATTACTGTTTTCCTCTTGATATTACACAGATCGACTTTTTATTACTAACAACCCGACTATAATTTTTGTTATTAAGTTTCTATAAGGGCTGTTGATAGAGTAAATTATTTTTTGACTCTAAATCCTTTTTTAGAATACAAAAAATGGCAGTGAGAGTCATTTATTCGGTATCTATCACTAGTCTAGGGATCAATATGCATAAGTCTTCTGCACTAACATTATTATGAAAAGTCGATTACATCACGGTATTGGGTGTTTGGTCATCTGGGGAAATATGAATTAAATGAAAAGAATAAATTTTGATATCGTATAAGGTCACAATTCCTTTTGATTTTGGTGATAAGTCATTATCGATTAATCTCATCTCAATATTATAAAAAAGGACAAAATTTTAAATCTATAAAAACTTCTTGGTAAGTCTCCAAAGTACTCCTGACGAATCAACTCTATGTATAAGATCACATATCTTTATTGGTGGTAATAAGAAGTTTATGGTATAAAACTACACATAAGAGATATCAATTAAATTGAATAGGCTCTGGATTAATTAAATGAAACCATCGCAAATGATAAAACAAATAAGAGTTTGAAACCAATTCCTGAAATTAAGAGGATTTCATAATTCAACGTCAAGGCTTTGATCACATTGCAAAAACTTTTAATTTCAATTCAGCCTTTAAAGTTGGACAGCGACAGAACTTCTGCAACAACAAATGTAATCCGGGACGAGAGAGAGAGAGAGAGAGAGAGAGAGAGAGAGAGAGAGAGAGAGAGAGAGAGAGAGAGAGAGAGAGAGAGAGAGAGAATTTCAATGAAATATTCCGACTGGATTCGTGGATTTTGGAAAGAGACCATTTATTTTCCTTTTAACTTTCTTTTTTTTCTAAAATACATAATCACCATCTTTAACTATAATGTAAGCAACAACTGACTAAAGTAGCATGAGATTTATTCTGTTGAAGCAAGTATTTATTGCCCTATTTTCATTCTTTCACCCTTAATTCACATTCATCTTCGTTTACTTCACCTACTGTATTTAACTATTTATATAGCTATCGAAAGTTTTAAACCTAATTTTGTTAACTTGTTAAACTCATTTCTGCAACCAGATATCATTCTCTTTGTCAAACCAGGCATCATTCTATCCTTCACTTTTTCAAACCCTGCATCGTTCATCCTTCTCTTTTTTCAACCAGGCATCATTCCATCCTTTTTCTTTTTCAAGCCAGGCATCATTCTCTTTTTCCAACCAAGCATCATTCCATCCCTCTCTCTTTCAAACCAGGCATCATTCTCTTTTTTTTTTTAACCAGGCATCATTGCACCCTTCTCTTCTTCCAACCAGGCATCCTTATCTTTTTCCAACCAGACATCATTCCATCCTTCACTTTTTACAACCAGGCATCATTCTCTTTTTACAACCAGCCATTATGCCATCCTTCTCTTTTTCCAAACAGGCACCATTCCATCACTCTATTTTTCAAACTAAGCATTGTTCTCTTTTTCCATCCAGTCATCAATCCATCTCTCTCTTTTTTTTCAATCAGTCATCATTCTATCCTTCTCTTTTTCCAACCAGGCGTTATTCTTCCCTTCTCTTTTTCAAACAAGGCATCATTACCTTTTTCCAACCAGGCCTCATTCCATCCTTCCCTTTTTTAAACCAGGCATCATTATCTTTTTTTTTTCAAACCAGGCATTATTCCATCCTCTTTTTCAAGCAGGCATCATTCTCTTTCCAAACCAGGCATCAATAAATCCTTCTCTTTTTTCTAACTAAGCACCATTCTCTTTTTTCCACCCGGGCATCAGTCTCTTTTTCCGAAAAGGAATCATTCCATCCTTGTTTTTTTCCAACCGGGCATCATTCTCTTTTTCCAAAAAGGCATCATTCCATCCTTCTCTTTTTTCAACTTGCCATAATTCTCTTTTTCCAACCAGGCATCATTCTATCCTTCTCTTTTACCAACTAAGCAACATTCCCTTTCTCCAACCAGGCATCATTCAAACCTTATCTTTTACAAACCAGGCATCATTCTCTTTTGCAAACCAGGCATCATTCCATCCTTCTCTTTTACCAACCAAGCAACATTCTCTTTTTCTAACCAGGCATCATTCCAACCTTATCTTTTACAAACCAGGCATCATTCTCTTTTGCAAACCAGGCATCATTCCCTCCTTCTCTTTTTCCAACCAAGCATCATTCCATCCTTCTCTTTTTCAAACCAGGCATAATTCCATCCTTCTCTTTTTCAATCCAGGAATCATTAAATCCTTCTCTTTTCCATGCCAGGCATCATTGTCTTTTTCCAACCAGGCATCATTCCAACCTTATCTTTTACAAACCAGGCATCATTCTCTTTTTCCAACGAGGCATCATTTCATCCTTCTCTTTTTCAAACCAGGCATCATTCCATCCTTCTTTTTTTTCCAACCAGGCATCACTCTCTTTTTCAAGTTCCTGCTATGTCCATTCCCAATAAAAAAAAAAAGATTACGTGTGTATTGTCTCTCAACTTCAGTGACTATCTGAATGGGAAAGATGCCTGAAAGAATGAGGTTCTAATCTTTAAGAGGAATTTTCTCCCCCTCCCTCACCCATATGGAAGGTGAGGTCTTAATGGTAGCTACTTTATGAAAGGCGAAAAGTTTTAAGGAAGTATGTGTCTGTACTCCATCCTTAAATCCCACCCCTAGCCCCCTTACAGGCAGAGAGGTCTTTGTCCTTCAATGGACTGGGAAATTGATGCTCTATCAATGCTGATAAACTAATCTTTCATTTCCCTTTTAATATTTTTCATTGAGCTGTATTATATATTGATCTTTAAAACTAATAATTTTTGCAATTCGTTTTCAATGATAATACGTATCGTTAATTACATATATACCCCATAGTTCATGTAACATATTTACTTTTTATCAGTTGAAAGAAGGACTTCGGTAGTCGTGGTCAAAAATTGAATTTTTTATTTATTCAAGAACAGAAATATGCTAGTTACAATCCTTGAAAGACGAAATATTTTCTGCCCATCACCAGCTTGTTCATTCTCATATTTATTTGGAAATTAATAGTTATTGTGATGACAGCACAAGCAGAAGTGGACCCAAGCAAACCATATGCCCTTGGTGGCTCTTATCTGCACACCACCAACTGACTTTTTCCTTGCCTCGTCCTTTACTATCATGGAAAGCATTCTTCGCAAATTTCACTGAAATGGACGTGGTTTGGGTCTGCAAGATCCGGTATTTATATGTTGATTTAGGCTACATTTACCCAAGTTACAATATTTCTCAAGATTTCATTTTGCTCTTGATCCACACAAATTAAGGTTCTTGGCCAATACCGGTTATCAAAACGTTTGTAAGGTGAATTGCTGCACATAACTTTATTTAAAAGTCCAGAAGTCAGTCAGCTTTAGAATAGCGGTAACAGAATATATATTTGGCAGCATTTTTTACCCATAATGGTGCCATTATCCTTCACAAAAAATATTGGATATTTTGGAGGTATGGTGTGTGCAATTGCTTAGTTCTGTAGATATAGAGAATGTCTTCAGTCCGGCTTAATATGGTTTTCCGGAACGTCCTTTTAGTAATCTACTGCAATTTCAAATAAGTGACTGTAAGATTGTTGGTCTTATTTATATATTCTTTTTTTTTCTCCTCAGAATCTTTAGAGGATTTCTACAAGCCAATCAAATATTTGTATTTGGGATTACCAGAATTACTAACGACAAGGGTAATCAACAATGGTTTCCTGAATCTATTTTTCAGGGATTGGGTTATTACTTGTGGTTGTCTCTATGAAAGTGTTTTCATTTAATTTCATTCACGTCATGAAATTAACAATCCATATTTTACTGTAAACTCACATGGATATTCAGGTCAATAAATAATTTGTTAAATGATTTATCTTTTATGCATCAAAGGTAAATTCTTTTACCATCATTCTTCAAAGTTTAGTCAAATTATAGCTTTAAAAACTTAGCTTACCAATGATAAAGGGGAACTGATATAGTCTACTGTAATACATTAGGAAAATAATTAATTTTAGAAAAAGGATACATTGGTTACCTATATCCCTCATTGCTTGTATAATTTATATGTTAAATGTGTGTCTTGAATGTGGGAAAATTTTAAAGTGATTTCTATCAACAACCTTTGACGAAACAGGACTCTCTAATAATAGAAAAACTTGTTATCTCAACATATTTTTACACCCTTTTTTTTATTTATTTATTTTTTTTTTTTTTGGGGGGGGGGTGGCCTGCGGTGACATGCAATGGGAGGAATTAATCTTGTACCACCCGTGTGTCACACAATCGTACATAGTAACAATATTTCTCTTTTTTGTGTATATTATCCTCTGTATCTTCGCTCTCCCCTCGCACTGACAGCAACTTAAATTAAACCTCTCTGCCTACTTCATTGTTAACTTTTAACAGAACCAGTTGCCGGTTTGACAAAAAATAGTATTTTTTTTTTTTTTTTTTTTTTTGTGACCTTCTTACCGGGACCTAGTGTGTACAGTATATATACTCAATGTTTCGTAAATAAGTTACTCAGTTGCATTCATTCGCCTTTGACTCACAACCTACTCTTAGCCCGTCACAATCTTCAGTAAGAGGATTTACTGCTATCCAGCTATCACGGGTCAGTTTACCTAGTACGATTTCACTTCTCTGGTGAGATTCCAAAGCAAAAAATGATTGGAACAAGTTCTATAAAAGTCTACCTTTATATCTCGCTTCTTAATCTTTTTCTCTCTCTGTCCCTCCTGTTTTTTTTTCTCTTACAGTTCTCATCTCCATTCCTGTCTCTTCATAACCCCAGTTACCCAAATTCCATTCTGGCATTCAACAATAGTTAAGAATTTTGCCTCTAGTCTCTATTTTGCTAAGGCTTTAAAAGAGACCTGAATCTCACAAACGTGGAGCTCCCAATCTATCTGGTTAACTTTATAAGTCCTGAAGTTTGCCGTCTTTGTTGTGCTCTGGAGTTTGAGATAATTGGGAATCTTTGCAGCAGACGCTGTTTTCTTGAACGCTGCAGAAATGTCTATCCGATTTCTCATGAAATCGGTAATTGGGAAATATGTTTCTTTCTCAAATTATTAAATTATCAATTCAACATTGTTTATTCTTGTGATTCTTATGGAATATTTATGTATCTAATATTCTATATCATTAGGATTCTTATATAAATTCTCTCATCATTTGATCCTCCTTTAGGTAATTTTGCCATTTTTTTCGCCTGAAGTTTTCCTGTTAATCAGTAATAGTCTAAACTTTAAAGAATTATAACTGAGTACTAATCTTAACGTCTCAAACTTTATTGCAATTCTGATGATATATGGTGATTCAAAGGAAAACGTCATCAGCATCATGTTTTGCCGGCTCTTTACAAGGGAACTGTAATATCTAGCCAACTGGCTTCTCATCCTTGAAAATGTACTGTGGTATCTAGTTACTTCAATTCTCATCCTTTACAGGGTAAAGTGTTATCTAGTCACCTCGATTCTCACCCTTAAAGGGTAGAGTATCATCTATCCACCTCAGTTCTCATCCTTGACAGGATAAAGTGTTATCTAGTCACCGCAGTTTTCACCCTTGACAGGGTACAATATTATCTAGTCACCTCAGTTCTCATCCTTGACAGGGTACAGTATTATCTAGTCACCTCGGTTTTCATCCTTGGCACGGTACAGTATTATCTAGTCACCTCGGTTTTCAGCCTTGACAGGGTGCAGTATTATCTAGTCACCTCGGTTCTCAGCCTTGACAGGGTACAGTATTATCTAGTCACCTCGGTTCTCATCCTTGAGAGGGTACAGTGTTATCTAGTCACCTCGGTTCTCATCCTTGACAGGGTAAATTGTTATCTAGTCACCTCGGTTCTCATCCTTGATAAGGTACTTAAATATCTAGTCACCTTGGTTTTCATCCTGGACAGGGTACAGTATTATCTAGTCACCTCGGTTCCCACAGGGTAAAGTGTTATCTAGTTACCTGAGTTCTCATCCTTGACAGAGTACAGCATCAACTAGTCACATCAGTTCTCACCCTTGACAAGGTAAAGTGTTATCTAGTCACCTCGGTTCTCATCCTTGACAGGGTAAAGTGTTTTCTAGTCAACTGGTTTCTTATCCTTTAGAGGGTAGAGTATTATCAAGTTACCTCGGTTCACATACTTGAAAGAGTAAAGGATTATATAGTCCCATGGTTCTCATCCTTGGCAGTCAACTGGCTTCTTATCCTTACACATGTAGTGTTATCTAGTCCCCTCGGTTCTAATCATTGACAGGGTAAAGTGTTATCTAGTCAAGTGGCTTCTTATCCTTGCAAAGGTAGTGTTATCTAGTCACCTAGATTATCGTCCTTAAAAATGTACTGTGTTATCTGGTCTCCTAAGTTCTCATCCTTGCAAAGGTACTGTATTATCTACTCACCTTAGTTCATCCTTGCAAAAGTACTGTGTTATATAGTCACCTCGGTTCTCTTCCTTGACAGGAGACTATATCATCTAGTCACCTCTGTTCTCATCGTTGAAAAAGGTACTGTGACATCTAGTCACCTGACTTCTTTTCCTGTTGGGGTATTAAAGCCAACACTTGTTGTTGGCACGGGCCTTTCCCTTGGTTGGCCCGTAGTTCTTTTCCTTGCAAAGGTAGTGATATATAGCCCTTTTTTTCTCATCCTAGCAAAGGTACTGTGTTATCTAGTCACCTCGGTTCTCATCTTTGATTGGGTATTATATTATCTAGTCACTCGGTTCTCATCCTTGAAAAGGTATCTTCTCATCTAGTCACCTAGCAAAGGTAATGTTATCTAGTCATCTTGGTTCCCATCATTGAAAAGGTACCTGATTATCTAATCAATTGGTTTCTTATCCTAGCAAAGGCAGTGTAATCTAGTCACCTCTGTTCTCATCGTGAAAAGGTACCATGTTATCTAGTCAGCTGGCTTCTTATCCTTGCAAAGATAGTGTTATCTAGTCACCTCGGTTACCATCCTTGAAAAGGCACTGTGTTATCTAGTCACCTCGGTTCTCATCCTTGAAAAGGTACCGTGTTATCTAGACAACTGACTTCTCATCCTTGCAAAGGTAGTGTTATCTAGTCACCTCGGTTCTCATTCTTGAGAAGATACTGTGTTATCTAGTCAACTGGCTTCTTATTCTTGCAAGAGTATTGTTATCAAATCACCTCGGTTCTTATCCTTGCAAATGTACTGTGTTATCTACTCACCTTCGTTCTCATCCTTGACAGGGTACAATATTATTTAGTCACCTCAGTTCTAATCCTTGAAAAAGGTATCTCCTCATCTAGTCAACTGGCTTCTTATCCTTGCAAAGGTAGTGCTATCTAGTCACCTCAGTTCTCATCCTTACAATGCTACTGTGTTATCTAGTCACCTCGGTTTTTATCATTGCAAAGGTACTGTGTTATCCTAGCAATGGTAGTGTTATGTAGTGACCTTAGCTCTCATCCTTGCAAAGGTACTGGGTTATCTAGTCACATTGGTTCTCATCCTTGCAAAGGTACTGTGTTATCTAGTCACCTTGGTTCTCATCATTGAAAAGGCACGGTGTCCTCTAGTCAACTGGCTTCTTATCCTTGCAAAGGTAGTGTTATCTAGTCACCTCGGTTCCCATCCTCGAAAAGGTACTGTGTTATCTAGTTACCTCGTTTCTCATTTTTGGAAAGGTACTATGTCCTCTGGTCACCTCTATTCTCATCCTTGTAAAGGTACTGTGTGAACTAGTCACCTTGGTTCTAATCCATGAATACCTGCGTTATTCAGTCACTTGGCTGGTCATCCTTGATAGGGCACTTTGGTTTTAATTCATGGAAATATACCTCTGGTCTCATCCGTGAACAGGTACTGTGTCATCTAGTCACATGCATTTTCATCCTTGAAAGAGCACTGTGTTATCCAGTTACTCAGTTCTCATCCAAGAACAGGTACTGTGTTATCTAGTTACTTGAATTCTCATCCTTGAAAGTGTACTATCTTATCTAGTCATCTTGTTTCTCATCCTTAAAAAGGTAATGTGCTATGTAATCACATAGCTTTTCATCTTTTAACGGGCTCTATGTTATCTAGTCACCTGGTGTCTCATCACTGGAACATTATTATGTTATGTAGTCAGCTTGGTTCTCTTTCTTGAAAGGGTACTGTACCTGGCTTCTTATTCTTAAAACAGGTAGTGATATCCAGTCAACTCAATTCTCCCCCTTAATAAGGGTACTGTGGTATATAGTCACCTTGGTTCTCATCCTTGAAAAGGTTCTTTATATCTAGTTATTTTGCTTCTCATCCTTTAAAGATTACAGTGTTATATTGTCCCCTGGTTTCTCATCCCAGAAAGGGTACTGTTTTATATGATAACAAAATGTTTCTCCTTGAAAAGATATTGCGTTATCTATTCCCCTAGCTACTCAGCCCTGAAAGGACATTGTCTTATATAGTTACCATGCTGCTCAGCCTTGAAAGGGTACTGTGTTATATAGTTACCTAGATGCTTATCCTTGAAAATGTATTATGTTATCTAGTACCCGGGCTTTTCAGCTTTTAAAGGGTACTGTGTTGTCTAGTTATCTGGATATTCATCTTTGAATGGTGACTGTGTCATGTAGTCCCCTGTCTCCTCATTCATGAAAAAAGTTACTGAGGTATCTAGTCACCTGGTTTCTCATACTGGAAAGTGTACTGTGTTATCTAGTCACTTGGCTGTTCGTTCTTAAAAGAGTTACTGTGATATTTAGTCTCCTCCCTGCTCATCTTTGAAAGGGCAGTATTGTTATCTAGTCACACAGATTATCATCCTTATCTAGTCACCTCGGTTCTCATCCTAAAAAGGGAACTTTTGAAAACACATTTTGTCTGTTTCCTCTTCAACTGCACAAGAAATCAGCTTATTGAAAAAGTCTTAAGACTTTCGGTATTGAATCTATTCGGAAGAAATGTTTTGATTCTTTCATTCTAGCTTGTTTCTAGTATTATTTTCCTTCCTGGTCTTCATGTGCTTATTCCTATTTTAATTTGTTAGAAAAAATATTGTCTCTTAAATTTCTTATTTCATATCTTGATTTTAATCTATGGCATCAGTTAGTTTTCTGTGATGGTTGAATAAGAGTTTTCATAATTTTCGCCATCCTTTGTATCCAGATCTTCCCAGATTGTACCATCCTATACGTAGTACCAGGTATGCCGTTAGTTCTAATAGTCTTGCCTTTTCCATGATGAAAGTCATTACTACACAGTATTTTAAATGTTTTACTCCAGCTGTGACCAAATTGTGGAATGATCTTCCTAATCAGGCAGGTGAATCAGTGAAACTTCCGAAGTTCAAACTTGTAGCAAATATCTCAGGTTCACCAGACTAACGTGTGTCTGTTTTCATAGTTTTTTTTTTTTTTTTACGGCATATACTTCAACGTTGTTTCTGAGCTTAAGATGACTTATATTCTTTATCTATTACTTCTCATATACAGTTTATTTATTTCCTCATTTCCTTCCCTTATTGGGTTACTTTTCCTGTTGGAGCCCTTCGGCTTATAGCATCTTGCGTTTCCAAATAAGGGTATCTTAGCAATACTAATAAAAACAATATCTAGTCATCTAATCCTTAAAAAAGCAGTTTTATATGGTCACCTGACCTTTCATCCTTGAAAGAGTATTGGGTTATCCAGTTGCATGGTTTTTCATTCTGTAGAAGGGGAAATCACTTTCGTCAACGACCAATTCATATTTGTTTCATAATTTCTGAAATGAAAGCACCAACAAGTTCTATATGATAGGATCTGCTATGTGTCGTATTATGAACAAAAATACAAAGACTTGTTAAATTTTCAGAAAGGTTTAAGAAAAAAAAGAGGGGAAATAGTGTCATGTTTATTTTCTGTAGGTTCTATATCATATCATAAGTAATGATTAAAGCTGAATACGAGCATTACAGAACATTTATTAGTATGAGTATGAGAGAGGGTCTGGATGTATTATATTTATTTTCTAATCTCTGACCAGAAAGCTTATCAACTACCATTATTTCACTTCCCTCTCATTCATCATTTTCCATTTCCATCGATGCTCTTTCAAAAGAAGCTTTTGGTTCTAAATGCATCATCAAAAAGAATTGAAAATAATCAAAGATTATTCATCGCATCAAGAATAAATCAATCGAATGACCAAGCCCTGCACTAAAGGCAAATCATTACCCCTTTTCATTTTACTCAAATTCAGACCCGTATGCCAATCAATATGGGTTGACCTTTGAC
>NC_090728.1:151827728-151840228 GCF_036898095.1 Palaemon carinicauda
GAAGTATTAGGTTACTATAAATGATTTGAACATTCCATAGCAAACGGCCTATAACCTTACCAAATGAAATATAACAGGAACAGAAATTGCAAAACGAAATGTACCAAATCATCATGGTATTAGTTTCACATGCAATAACAAAGTGAAATTAATACAATGTAAACTACTGCATAGTTCACAGGATGGGGGCACACTATATCCTATGATATATGCAATTTTCTTATAAATTGGCGTGTAATATGCAGTTCACTTATCTCTGAAAATAGAGAGGCCTGTTGTATACATTATGGAAATTGTTCCACAGGATACGGATGCTGCAAGGTGACACCTGTGAAATACCTTTACAGAGAGAGAGAGAGAGAGAGAGAGAGAGAGAGAGAGAGAGAGAGAGAGAGAGATGTAAATTAATATTCTATAACAGGAACGTCATAGACAAACGATATGCACATTGTGTCTTGCAACTTCCATTGGTACATAAATGCCAAATAATTATATATGCATTTACGCTTTGTGATTTTCAATTATCCATAGAAGAATTTAGATTCTCCAATAAATGACTCGTGTTTGTTGATAAGTGAGTTCCACTGTTTAACAAAAACAGAATTGAACGGGCATTTTGAATGATCACACTAGTGATCCTCTTTGATAAAAATGCAATATTTCTTCTAAGCATTAGATATTTACATCATGCCACTTGAGTTTTCGAAAAGTAATATATAGTGAGAAAAATATGGAGAGGAATTTGCATAAGCATCTCTGCAGAGTTGGAAATTGACCTACTATGAGAGCACGCATACAGATATACCCATCTTTTATTGTACACGCACAGACACATACATGCCTAAACTTTAGCAGTAGTGAAGCCCCTCAAAGAGAAGGTATAGATGAATCTTATGTCAGGACACTTGGAGATATCTATATGGGTAGTACAACTCTCCTGAAACAACATAAAGGTTGTGAGAAATTTCTGATTGAGTAAGTAATTACACTGGGAGACCTTGTCTTTCCTAAAATATTTACAGCAAGCCTAGATGTTTTTAAGAATTTAAATTAGGAAAATGTTGAAATTAAAATTAATGGGAATACCTTAATAACATAAAACTTGCATATGATATAGTTCTGTTTAGTGAATCAAGGGAAGAATAACAAAAGATGATAGATTTCAATAGAGAAAGCAGAAATGAAGGACTCTAAGTTAATATGACTATAAAACTAAGATAGATTTCAATGAAAATGTGAAGAAAACTGAAGCGGGTTATGGATGGACCTCTAAAATTTTTTAATAAATATACATACTTCGGACAGATACTAAGGCATGAGACCGAAGTAAAAAGAAGGATAATAATTGGATGGAGAGCTTATGTTAAACAAAATATGATTATGAAAAGTACAATGCCACTCTATCTAAAGAGAAAAGTATTTATTCAAACGGTTCTACCAGTATTAACTTATGCATCAGAAACTTGGAGCCTTACCAAAGACCTAGAACATAAGCTAGTTACAACTCAAAGAGCTATGGAAAGAATAATGATGGGAAGAGACAGAAAAAGACCAACATAGATACCAGAACAAAATAAGGTAGATGATATTTTATGAGAAAGAGAAATGGAAATGGGCATGGCATATATTGAGAATGACATAATAGATGGATATAGACCCTTTGGCTCTTGTGCCCTAACAAAATTAGGTGTGAGGTACAACGCCTTCCCCGAAAAATGACATCACAAATAAAAGTTCTTTAAAAAATCGGTCCGTCCAAACTATAATAGATTAAGGTTTCTAGTTTGTTGCACTATATTGACAAAAGATTGAAATTTGTACTTATGTGAAAAAAAAAAAAAACATAAGTGAAATGCTGAAAAAAATAATAAAAAAAAATGCATCAAACATGAAATAAAAAAAAAACAAATCGTAAATATTTTCTTATTAATTCAAGAAAAATATAATAATTTAGTTTTGGGATTTTTTGGTAGATCTTTCACGTAGATGCAACTTCTTTCCAATGAATGTAATAGTAAATGAAATGTAAATTAATGAAAAAATGCTTTTATTTGGAGCAAAAATTTCAGAATTTTGACCTACTTATGTTGAGGTATTCCATTAATACGATTTAATAAATCAGGATAAGGAAAAATTAATTAAACCTTTGTAAAAACGATTACATTTCCAATAAAATCAATAAATGAAAAATATATAAATTTTTGGAAATATATTGAGCAATTCACCGTAGTAGACGGAATAAGGTTTGCAATATTGTTGTAGGTGTTTTTATGATAACCTTATTTGTATAGAAGCCTTAATACTTCTGTTGTCTTATATACCATATAAAAGTACAGAAAAAGGCCTGCCTGCTACACATGCTCGTTTCCCTTTAGGCTCCACATGTCTCTCAACCATCTGCCCTATTAGACCGTGGGCCCACCATAGGACCCCCCCCCCCCCCCAGGTATTTTTGTAGACCCAGTTTTCTCTATTCTTTAGAGACCATAGAATCAGAATCTGCTTGTTTGCACTTTAGCTGTTGGTGATTTTGGCCGTAATGGCGGCCATTTTGAATTTGACTTTGTCCGCATATGGAAAAAATATTAGCAATGACTTTTTTCTGTTTATGTCTTTGTAATATATATTTTTATAGGTTTTCTGGGACGAGGGATTCATTTTTGATAGTTGTAAAGTATTATCATCAGTATTCCTCAAGCTTTTGGTAATATTGAAATTGACGATCATACGGAAAAAGGTGATAAGCACATAGTATATACGAGGTACAGCAAATATGATATATGTAAACATGTTTTCTTGATTTTTTCAAATGGAATGTTTATGACACGCCATGCAAGAGCTGAGTATGTTGAAGCTACAAAGCAGATGGCTGAAATGTTTCATCTTCCCACAATGATCTCAAAAAGTCTGAAATTATCCACAGTGAGGAACGAGTAAGGAAAGCCATGGATGCATTTCAAAATTTCATAGATCCTTTTAGTGTAGAAGACAAACACTTATTGTATTGTTTTTCCTCGGGTTTACCTGCTCCAAAAGATGTTGAATCAGATCTGTTAAAAGCTGAGAAATATGGTAAAAATTCCTTTGATGACTTCATTCAGGAGAGGCTGATTAATAAAACCAAGAGCTTTAATGATCCAATTAAAAAGCAGAATCTTAAAACGTTTGCCTCTATTGCTAAATCAGTAAAAATTACATCAACAACAACAAAACAAGTAAAACAAATGAAAGCAGAAAGAAATGTACTAGAACAAGTCGCAGTATTAGCCACAAAATACAACTTAAACATGAAAAAGTTTTGAGTCATCCACTTGGACCAGTACCTTGGTCATTAGCAACTGCTGATGGCGCACTTGTGAAAACCAACAAAGCAAAACTCCTTCATGCTCTAGAAACAGAACAACACCTTGCAAGAAGACCAGAAATAGATTGCATGAACTGCATCATTGATGGGAATGCAGTATTACAAGCGCAAGTAGCATTACCAACATCCTTTGGTGAACTAGCTGAAAAAGTATTTGATCAACTCCCTAAAGTCAGTCGGGTTGATTTTGTCACAGACACATACCTGACTCATTCTATTAAAAATCCAGAAAGGAAGCGAAGAGGAGCATCAGCTACATTCTTGCTTAAAGGTAGCTTAACAAAAATTCCCAGAAATTGGAAGAGTTTTTTAACCGATACAAAGAACAAAGAGCAATTGATCCAGTTCTTACTGGGAGAGTGGAAACAAGATGAATATGCAAATAAGCTTAAAAAAAGAGTTATTTATTTTGTGAATGGTCGTAACTGCACAGCTATCACAAGTACTGATGGACTGCAAACAGAAACATATGAGGTTGAGGCCCTGCAGTCATCCCAAGAGGAAGCTGACAGTAGAATTATTTTACATCTTCGTCATATGGCTTCTCAAGTATCTGAAGATTTCACCATTGTTATAAGATCACCAGATACAGATGTTTTCATCTTGTTGCTGAAATTTGCTCAAGTCTTAAAACAAACCATTTTGTTCGATACAGGAGTAGGAGACAAAAGACGCCTCATAGATGTACATAAAGTTGTAGATAAAACTGGTCAGGAGTTATGTGAAGTCTTGCCTTCCCTTCATGCTTATTCTGGTTGTGATAGTGTGAGTGCATTTGTTCGGAAGGGTAAATTATTACCATGGAAATTACTACAGAAGAACCCAGAGTTTATTTCCACTTTAAAAAATCTTGGATCTAGTTCTGCTGTGGATGAAAATACGTATATCCAGCTAGAAAAATTTACTTGTCTACTCTACAATCAGTCATCAACTCAAGTCATCTATTGACAAAGTACGTTACAATCTTTTTCTTCAAAGATACGTCCCCAAATCAGCCATAATTTCAGATTGTGATGGGATAGATATGAGTTTGCTGCCTCCATGCCGTATGTCACTCAGAGAACATATAAAGAGGGCAAACTATCAAGCACTCATATGGAACAGAGCAGATCAAGCTGAGCCAGATGTACCTTCGCCAGTCGGACATGGTTGGTGTCTCAGTGAAGGAAACTTAGAATTTGTATGCTGTAGTGCATCACCGATGCCACAAGAATTGATTGATATTCTAGATGAGCACGTAGAGGAGGAGGAGGAGTTTGAGGAGTCTTATGAAGATGAGCCAGAAGAAATTAACAATATCACAGACTTAATGTATGAGTATGATGATTAAGGATGCAATATTTATCATGAATCCATTCTCGTTATCTATTATGATTACAAATTACTCGGTAATATAGGAAAATATTCTGTACATATCTATTTAGCTATATCGATTAGTTCTATTCTTATAAAGGGTACTTTATCTAGTCCAATGTGCCAAAGGTATATTTGATTGCTATTTCAAGAAATTTTTCCTTAGCAGTTGCACTTCACTTTATACATTTGCTTTATGAAGAATTATCTTTATGAATGCCATAGTCAGAAACATATTGAATTTTTTTAAGGTTATGTAATAGCCTTGTTCTTATGTTTTCCTGTTATATGAGGTGCTGTACATTAATGCAAAGCAAAAAAAAACAAAATATTTATTTCCCTATGCAATGAACTCATTACTCAGTTTCAGGTGAGTGTGTACATTTAAGCTCTAAAAGCCATTTTTTTTAGTGGAATTTCTTATCAGATATAGTTATTTTTCTATTTCTTTCATAATCTATTTTTTTGCTGCCAAATACTCTGTGTTTTTGTTCTTAAGGCTTAATATTATATTACCAAAATGATTACTTTAATTCATTGTACCTGTACCAAAAACTTTCATTTATAAAGAAAATAAATCACAATTTCTTCATTTATGTTTGTCTGTTATGTGAGAATGCTGCACATTACATCTATTCACAAATTATAATATTACTTTTCTTGTGCCATTAATTCATCAGTCTTTTCAGGCTAGATTATGCATTTAAGTTCTAAAAGAATTTTTTTCTTTAATCAAAAGTCTTATTAATTATGGTTGTTTGTGTATGCATTTCAATCATAGTTATTCTCTTATTACCAAATGTTCCTTTTTTTAAGCACTAACATCAACAAAAGGAGTACTTTATTTTTTTTTCTTTTGTGTTTGTACCACAAAATATCTTTTGTAATAGAAAAATCATAATTTTTTCTTGTAGTTTATCTTAATGTCCTTAATTATTTTGGGCCAAAATCCTCTGACTTAATCTATTATGTCGGCTTAAGGAGATTAAACTGAACCAAAGTGTCTTCATTTTTAAGAGACCAATGTATAACGATCTATATGTTAGATATATAAATACTTATCGTAAATTTTATAATATATAAGAACTGTATTAGTAATAAACTAACCCAATGAACCCAATATACCTTAAAGAAGAATATGCATATATCAATTAGGTTAATATTTCCCTATTCTTTGGCCACTATTTTTTTTTAAATTTTGGTTTGTAGCAACCAAACTCTCCAAAAGCCAGTCTGCAGATAATCGTACTCTGAATCTATTGCCTCCAAGAAGATGAAAAAGTAATGTCTAAAAATATATCTTGGAGCTGGGAGGGGTCGGCAACTAGCCTATGGTTCACAAGAGAGGACGGGTTGTATCCGAGCAGTATACCGCATTCTAAGCGGCAAAGATATTTTTTCTCACGCTATCATATGCTTTAATATATTTCTGAATATGACATATTTTATATGAAATTACATCTAAAAAACCTGCTCTTTATGGATATTATGATGCTGTCAATCCATCTTTTCACTGAAATAAATTATAGCAAACTATAGTGATATACATTTTCTTGGTAGCTCAAAATTGAATTTTGAACGTAAATTAAGCCAGAATTCTTTATTATTTCGATAAAACAAACTATTTAATTCGATTCTGCATACTTTTAAACCCCTAATTCCATACCACTTTTATAAGTATTGGTTTATTTCTCTGCGTCATATATAAAACTAACATTATTCTATATTACATTTATTTCCCTAAATATTTCTCGAATTTTGGCTTTATCAGCCAAAATCACCAGCATCCAGAATGCAAACAATCAGAATATGAATCTATAGACTCTAAGGAATAAAAATAACATTGTGTGCAAAAATCCCTGGGGGGGGGGGGATGATTTCACCTGCTGGCCCATGGCCTATATGGTCGTGTGAGTTTCCTTTTCCCTAAGTGATGCGCATATTTACACCGAATTCCCCCCCCCCCCCAAAAAAAAAAAGTTACATACGACGCAGATATGTGCGTTTTTGGATCACTTTTGGCAATAAATATTTTCCCGAGCAATCGAATCACCAGAGGGCTAGGAATAACAGAATAGATGCCTATAGGTTGCAAAAGAAGTAGGGGAAGGCAGAGAAGAGAATGGATTGACGAGCAAAGAAAAGTTTGGGTGTTGACTGACATAGAGAGATCATAAGCAGATGCGAGTGAAAGGTCACGCACACACACACACACACACACACACACACACACACATATATATATATATATATATATATATATATATATATATATATATATATATATATATATATATATATATATATATGTGTGTGTGTGTGTGTGTGTGTGTGTGTGTGTATGTGTGTGAGTGTATTTTTTTGTGTGATTGTACTCTATGTGTACGGTTTATGTACATACTAATCGCAACAGAATTAAACTAATCAAACATGAAATTTTATCCTAATATCCAAGATATCTTTTGAACAGTAAAAGCATACAATATAAGAATACTTTTATTTCACTTTCTCATACTTTGGATTTTTTTATACAAAACATCTAATTATAATTAATTATCCTAATATATTTCCTCCATTCATGATAAGTCTAAGGTCCTTATCTTCTCCCTTAAAATGGGTTAATTCATATGAGAGACGCATTTTCCCTTTTTTAAAATTCCCTTTCACTCATATTAACTCCCGGGTCGTGAAACTGGACTCTCAGTGACATGAAGTTTTAAATGGAATTAGGAACCTTTGTTAGGCAACTCCACTTTTCCGAAACTTGACTTCGTGGGAGAAATAGAGACGAACGTTTATGAGATTATCTGGATGCTGGCAAAAGTCACTCGAGGTTTTTTTTCATCCTGGTTCTTTTTTGGAAATGAATATGTGCTCATTCACTGGTGTATCGTATTTAGTGATTGATGTGAATATGAAAAGCAAAGAGTTTTGAGAAAGCTAAAGTGTTATTAGATAAAAAATCAGAGGTAATCACCTCTGTTTGAAATAGAAAAATTTCTTTAAAAGGTTATGAATTAAAAAGGTTAAAGTATTGTCAAAAAAATATTAATGGCATTTGTGGACTACGAAAAAAACATTAGATGTGCGCCAGCCCATTTTGTAAAGAGTCCTCTGTTCATTAGCATAACAAGTGCAAAGTTAATATTAATGGTGCCCTATCAAATATATCTCCAGTGAACAGTGGAGTACTGTAAGGGAATGTGTTATCAACTATGTTGTTTATCCTCCTCAGGGATTTTGTAATGAATAGAGTAGTTAGGAATGGCGGAGAATTGGACTGGATTGGTAACAGGAAATTAGCGGACCTAGGGTATACTGATGATGCGGTCCTTATTAGCAAAACTTCACAGGACTTGCAAACCTTGATTACCAGAAAGTATGAAAAATCACATAAGGTTGGGCTCAAGATAAATAGAAGAAAGGCAGAGATGATGAGACCGGAATATGCAATGGAAGAAGAAATATCATTAGAAGGAGAAAGGATTAAGGAAGTTGAATCATTTAAATATTTTGGAAGTATAAAACATGGTCTTTATAATTCGAGTTTTATGAAAGATTGAAAAAAAAAGTAAATCAAATAGGTAGGTCAAGTAAAATTTTAAAATCAAATCGCCTGAAGTTGCATATAAAAAGCAGGCTACATGTCAGTTTACTGTAGTGAGATCGGTGTTACTCTATGGACATGAGTCGTGATATGACAATGAAACAATATCCAACAGATTTTGTATATTTGAGAACAAATCCTTCAAAAGAATATTGGGAGAAAAGTGGCAGAACAGGAATAAAAATGAAACAATAGGAGAGATTACTCAAGTACCATATGTGGATGAGATCATGGTGAATGGTGATGGTTTGGGCATGGTCTTTGCACTCCCCCAAGAGAGATTAGTTCACCAAACGATTAACTGGGCTCCACAAGGGACTAAAAGAGTTACAAAATCCAGGTATACTGGGCTGAGGACTATGAAGCGTGAAGTAGGAGATGCTGAATGGAGAAGTATTAATTTAAAAGCTCAAAATAGAGACGACTGGCGATATCTAACTGACGCCCTTTGCATCAATAAGCGTAGGAGATGGTGATGATGATTATTTTCTACGTTTAAATCCTGTTTTCATTTTACCATATACTTTTTAGTTATAATATTCCGCTCCTTTTGTTTAACCTTAAGGACACTGATTTGTCTTCAATTTTCTAAGTACTCGAACGACAGAATGATTCTATTGAACGAAACCTCTTTTACTTTAAAATTTGATAAAAAAAATATATATTCAATGTACAGCATTACCGTAACAAACCTTGTTATGAATAATGGTTGGAATGTTTTCATTATTCTCTGTGGACTTTAATGATTAAGTCCTTTACAAGGATATTTTTAAATATTATTCGGAATTATTAGCTGGTTTATTTGTCTTGGTAAATTATAGCATTCCTAATAAGCCACCTGGGGTGATAGTTCATTTATATTACTGAGCCATCACCATTTTGATTATTTTATCAAGTCATCAACTGTTTTGCTTCTGCCATTAACAGCGCATAGCAAAATTTTAACAATAAAGCCATTAAGATAAAAATTTGTTTTGATATCAAATGACATTTAACCTAACAGAAAATCGATTTTATTGATTTTTTGTTACATCGGCATCCCTCTTTTATTTTTTTTTACTTATTTTAGCAAAACAATTATAAAACACTTTCTGAAACTATTTCAGACATGGATGCTTAGAAATATGACAGACATTGCAACACAGCTTCAAAGGGTCATACTAAAATTGTTTACGAATCTACCTGCATTTTGAAATTTCCTCACAACTTTTTTCATATTGACAGAAACTTGTGGACTGTGAAAGCCCGATTTTTTCAAATTTTTTTTTTTTGCTCTGTTAATTCTAGATATAATAATAATAATAATAATAATAATAATAATAATAATAATAATAATAATAATAATAATAATAATAATAATAATAATAATAATAATATTGAATAGTAGTAGTAGCAGTAGTAGTAGTTGATAATTGTAACCATCCTAATCATTATGATCATCGTTATAATAATAATAATAATAATAATAATAATAATAATAATAATAACAAACAATGTAATCATAGTAATTGGGCGGTAATAACTAATGACAAGTCAGTTTCCTAAACCCTTTTGTCGCATGCCCATCCCAGCACTGTCCAGGATACAAGTCGTTCACAATTCATTAAAGCTTCAGCAAACAACATCAATAATTTATGTAGCTGTATAAAGTCATTTAACTAATTTAACGAGATTACGGCTTTCGATTTTTGTGGAAATAAACTTAATTGCTTGATCCAGGTTTTGTTTATGGATTAGTATTTTTGGGGGCTTATGTATTTATGTTTTATCTGAACATATATCAATTTACTATATTTTCATAAATAACTGATATCAGTACTTTAGTAATCTAATATTCATTATAATCAACTCAGAAAACAGCCGTACTTACAAGTAATTAACCGGGTGATGACCTCGATGTATATTCGGGATAAATATACGATTATGCTGATGCAGTCATTATCATTACTAGCATTATTACTAGCTAAGCTATAACCCTTGTTGGATGCTATAAGCCGAATTGCTCCAACAAGGAAAAGTTGCCTTGATGTTAAATAAAACTATTGGGAAAGAAAATATAAGTACAGCAATGCAAAAAATTTGCAATCTATCAGTTTACCAAAATCGACACCACAAATATTGACAAATTCAATTTCCGTCCAATTGGTTCTCGCGGACAGTTCACTCCAGCAACACCCTCACCCCTACTAGTCCCCCCTAAAAGAAACACAATTCAAAGTTTAGTACTAAATATTACAAGAATAATATGGTAGCGAGAGGCAAATCATTCAGAAAATTAGCCGCATCAACTATTTTTCAAATGAAAAATTAAATGAATGGATGATATATCATTCAAAATTTCGTTGAATATTTTGAAAACGCAATAAATATACTTAATATAAATTCCGAAAAAAAATGACTCAGTCGTCATTTAACTTCCGATAAGAAAGGAGTAGGAATAAATATATTTGGAATCATGGAGACATTTCATGGCAATGTTTCATTCATTATTACATCCGCCAACGAAGTTGGAAGGATATGTTTTACCCATTGTTTATGAACAGCTTCCTGGCCACAATTTTAATCGTCGAGTAATGAAACTTTCAGGGATTAACTGATATGTAAAAAGCTAAAAATCATTAAATTTTGGAAGGTCAAGGTCAAAGGTGCAGGTCACGGTCAAGCAAAATTCACATAATCAGCCATATTTGGACATGGTTGTCACAGACTTCAAATTTGGTTCATATTTAAGCGTATGAAAATTCATGCAAATTAATATATGTTAAGGTCAAAGGTCAAGGTCAAGGTCGAGCGAAAGGTCGAGAAATAAGCTAACATGGCGGAGATCTGTAATCTACTGAGTGTTCCTCTAGTTATTATTGCTTTAATTTCCGTTCTGATTCCTCCACCACCCCCAACCCCCAAAATAGAAAAATCTTTTTAATAATTCCTCCATATAGGCTACCTATAGCGCGTATCAAGACTCGGTTTTGTAATCTCGAGAGAACCGTTTCGAGAGTAATAAGATTTCTTCCAAAAATATTATTCGAAGAAGAAATACGGGAAGTGTATTAATGCTATTTTCCGAGCGAGATTGAGACTCAATCTATATTCATATATCCCAGAAATTTTTTTCACGCTTTTCTCTGACCGGAACTACAGTATATTTACCTAAAAACTTCAATCTACTCCTCATCGACTACGTTATTCATAGCATTTGAATTTGTGCGAAGAAAATGTACTTTAGCTGCTTTTCAAAAAGACATTTTATGCAAAAGGGTAGAGTAAAATGTTGCTATCAGGAGGGTAAACACATTCCTTTACCTATACTCTTGATATCTTAATGTGAAGACTATATTGAAAATGTGCTTCGGTTAAACTGTGGTAGGCCTATATAAAAATGTTTAAAAAATCGCTAACAAAAACAAGATAAAAAGAATTATATACATCATTAGTGAATTGGGTCGAATCAGTTCTGACAGATAAGCAAAATATCTAGGAAATATAATTTCTTTGTAATTATCATACTATATATATATATATATATATATATATATATATATATATATATATATATATATATATATATATATATATATATATATATATATATATATATATTTTAAATAAGCCATAAATATTAATACATTAAAGTCTGGATTTTCTTAAAGACCTCGGGACCAGAGCCCCAGGCAAAATCACTCAAAGACTATAGTATCAGACAGGCCGGGATTTGAACCCTGGTCCAGGATACCTGTATGCCAGTGACCATGCCACGTGGCTGAGTGGATTTCGCCTGGGGCTCTGATCCCGAGGTCGTTAAGAGAATCCAGACTTTAATGTATTAATATATATGGCTTATTTGAAATATGAAAAACACGTGTAACGTACAAAAATTTATATATATATATATATATATATATATATATATATGTGTGTGTGTGTGTGTGTGTGTATTTATATATATATATATATATATATATATATATATATATATATATATATATATATATATATATATATATATATATATATATATATATATATATATATATATCTATATATATATATGTGTGTGTGTGTGTGTGTGTGTAGCTATAAGTGCCAGGGCTCCAGCAGGGAAAACAAGTCAGAAAGGAAAGGAAATAATGAAATCAACTAAATACATGAAAATTAGTGAATAATGAATAATAAAAT
>NC_090728.1:151847728-151915228 GCF_036898095.1 Palaemon carinicauda
TATATATATATATATATATATATATATATATATATATATATATATATATATATATATGTGTGTGTGTGTGTGTGTGTGTGTGTGTGTGTGTGTGTGTGTGTGTGTGTGTGTAAATATGTGTATATTTGACAATATACTGGGTAAACAAAGGTATGAAGTCAGATTTTAAATTTTGTATGAAAGAGAAATTAGATTAATAGTGAAGGGTTTATGCGTAGGTACTCTGTATTTCAACCTCTCAGCTTTAAAAATACCAAATACCTAAATCCTTTTATTAACCCTATTTTTAATAAAGATACTTTTGAGCTCAGAAACAAAACCAAAGTCCATAATAGTGCATAATCATAAAAGGAATTTAATACATTTGAATTTTAAAACATTTTTATATAGATAAAAATATTTTTTAATTTTAGAAATGTTACTTTGACGTATCGTGTATACCTTTTTTTTTTTTTTTTTTTAGAACGTCATTCATATCTGTTGATACTGAATACTCCTGTGTTGGCTTTGAAAACATCTATCATAGCACTACCTTTATCTAAATTCCCGGCGCATTATACCAGAAACTACCTAAAATGGCAGATGTATTATTTCATGTTTATTAAATCCAGCTTGATCCAGAGCAAATGTTCAATGAACTATCATATGACTGATGCCCAAACTAGTCTAGATTTTTTAATATATTCTTGCCTACCTCGCTATAAAATTCCTCATAAACTGCAATGTGTATTCTATTGGTTATTTAGCTTAAAAACCTAATGCACTATTAAGCTAAATAGTTTACTTCACTACTAAACGAAATAGTCCAGTTCACTAATAAGCGAAGTAGTCCAGTTTACTATTCAGTGAAATATACCAGATTACTATTATACGAGATAGTCTACCTTCGAACTGGAAGCAAAATCAAAGAAATGGACCAAACACATATTTTTTGGAAAGACGGACCCCCCCCCCCCTTCTTCGATCAATCACTAAAAAAGCTTTTTATATAAATAATCATCACACAAGAAAGTGTTGTGCTATACAACTAAATGATCTTACAGCTGAAAATCTGTATCAAAAGCTTTCATATTCTGCTATATTTGTATCTATAAGTTTGGTTAACCCGTAAAGAAAGATAATGTGGAATTTGATTTCAGGAAACGAATACTTAGAATTAACTCAAAATCAGTCTAGCATTTTTTTTTTTTTTGAGTAGCGATAACTATTAAAACTATCATTAACAGTTAGTATTTTAGGAATATAATCCAACATTTCATTCGAAGTTAATAATAATAATAATAATAATAATAATAATAATAATAATAATAATAATAATAATAATAATGATAATAATAATAATAATAATAATAATAATAATAATAATAATAATAATAACTAAAGAACATAAGAATTGAACAATAGAAATAGAAATAGTATATTATTGATTATAGGTCTACAAAGGGACCTGAACTACACTTCTTAGCAAAGTAATCAGCCTTCTACTATCTAGGTTGCCTTGGAAGGACACCTAACCCCTACTTCTAAGGCTCTGATGAAATCGTGTGAAATAGAGCTGGATAGAATCGTAGATTTATTTTTTGTTCTATATATTCTCAAATTTCGTCCTGTGACCTTGAGGTCAAGGTCAAGGTTATTCATACTGCACAGTTTATGATGTCTCGTTACCCTATACATTTCTACAAAATCTGCCACGTAGTTTCTGATTATCATCTTCGACCATGTGGCAGCCATTTTTATTTCATATCTCAGAAACAACTAAACAAATTTGCTCAGCCATGACCCAATGTATCTCCAGGAAAAATGTGAAAGCAATTAATGGAACGGTTCTTGAGATCTCGAAGAGCAATCGTTTTAAATTATTTTTACTTTGTGCATAGAGGCGCTGCATGCACGTGCATGATTTTCTTGATTTATACTTCCCCAATGAGGTCATACCGCTGCTCAAGTTCGAAATCAAATGCTTTAAAATTGGCTGAGTTAGTAGCGCTCGAAGACCGGAAGAGAATAATCATGAGAAGAATATAGGTAATAAGAATAGAACTCCACTTGTGTCGAGTTCTAACAAGAAGAAGAATAGTAATAAGAGTTTTAAACATAATTCTAATAATAGCCAAAGACATTTTAACTTGGGTGAAATTACTCTGTCAAATTACATAGAAAATGAAGTTTCATTTGGTAGGATGAAGACAAGAGAGCTGCAAGAGGAAAGTGAGAAATAAAAAATTAGATATCATTGTAATATACTGCTGGAGAAAAGGCTGTTGAGAGGTTTATGAAAGAGATTATTCAGGATGAATTGATGGTATAGTATTTTTATGTTATATGAGAGATAGTAGAATAGCAAAAGGTTATGTGGTTGAAATATTATTACGTAACGTGGAACTGAAAGACACCATTCAAAGAATTCAATATTAATCTATACAAAAACTAAAGTTAGATAAAAAAAAAAAAAATACTAATTTCATTAGCTAATTTGGACATCTTTGAAAACAAAATTCGTCATCCAGAGTCATTAAATAATGCTTTATATCATCAAACGAAGACTACAGAGGAATATCCAGCTGGTAATTCTAAACATCACTTCACCATTTACTTATATATTCATACATAAAAATAGATTATATCCCTTTTTACGTATTGCAGTTTTGTGGAAACATAAAATATATGGGGTTACTGCATAATTTCAAATGCTTTGTTATCATCAGAATTTTATTGCAAGTTGATTGAATTAATCTTTTGAATAAGAATAATTAATGAATGAGAGGAATATATCTACATTAAAATCTCCATAATGACTTAGAACATTGTTATGAATTATTTCACTAAAATTTTAGCAAGGAATTAAACTTGCTGCCATGAAGAGAAACAGCAATTAAAAGAGTTTTTCCCCCTGGTTTTGTCTTACTTCAATATTATCCTTCCTGCATTTGTTCTGATTAACCTCTTAGAGTAGAATTTCGTGGCTCAACCAGGCTCTCCTAATCTAATTTCAGGCTTGTTAAGAATTACATTTCAAGATGATTTGATGCTGGCGAGCAAGAGGGCTCTAGCAATGAATAATCTTGGGTCCAGCGGATAAATTTAGACTTGGTTAGGATACTTTAATACCTCTGAGAGAGAGAGAGAGAGAGAGAGAGAGAGAGAGAGAGAGAGAGAGAGAGAGAGAGAGAGAGAGAGAGAGAGAGAGAGAAGAGAATGATGCCTGGTTGGAAAAAGAGAAGGATGGAATGATGCCTGGTTGGAAAAAAAAAATATGGATGGGATGATGACGGGTTTGAAAAATAGAAAGATGGAATGATGCCTGCTTTGAAAAAGAGAAGGATGAAATGATTCCTGGTTTGAAAAAGAAAAGGATGGGTTGATGCCTGGTTGGAAAAAGAGAAGGATGAAATGATGACTGGTTGGAAATAGGAAATTATGCCTGGCTCGAAAAAGAGAAGGATGGAATGATGCTTGGTTTGAAAAAGAAAGGATGTAGTAATGCCCGGTTGGAAAAAGAGAATGATGGCTGGTTTGAAAAAGAGAAGGATGGAATGATACCTTGTTTTAAAAAGAAAAAGATGGAATGATGCCTTTTTGGAAAAAGAGAAGGATGGAATGATGCCTGGTTGGAAAAAAGAAAATGATACCTGGCTCGAAGAAGAGAAAGATGGAATGATGCTAGGTATGAAAAAGAGAAAGATGTAGTGATGCCCGGTTGGAAAAAGAGAATGATGGCTGGTTTGAAAAAGAGAAGGATGGAATGATGCCTGGTTGGAAAATAAAAATCATGCCAGGTTGAAAAAAGAGAGGGATGGAATGATGCCTGGTTGGAAAAGAGAATGATGCCTGGTTTGAAAAAGATGAGGTAGGAATGCTGCCTGGTTGGAAAAAGAGAATGTTGCTTAGTTGGTAAAAGAGAAGGATGGAGTGATGCCTGATTGGAAAAAGAGAATGATGCCAGGTTGGTAAAAGAGAAGGATGGAATGATGCCTGGTTGGGAAAAGAGAATAGTGCTTGGTTTGCAAAAAGAGAAGGATGGAATGATGCCTGGTTGGAAAAAGAGAATGGTGCTTGGTTTGCAAAAAGAGAAGTATGGAATGAGGCCTGTTCAGAAAAAGAGAATGGTGCTCTGTTGGAAAAAGAGAAGAATAGAATGATTCCTGTTTGGATAAAGAGAATGATGCCCGGTTGGAAAAAAGACAAGGATGAAATTATGCCTGGTTGGAAAAAGACACTGGTGCTTGGTTGGAAAAAAGAGAAGAATTTAATGATGCCTGGTTGGAAAAAAAGAGAAGGATTTAATGATGCCTAGTTGGAAAAAGAGAATGATGCCTGGTTTGAAAGAGGATGGATTGGTGCCTGGTTGGAAAAAAGAGAATGATGCCTGTTTTGAAAAAGAGAAGGATGGAATGAGGCCTGGTTGGAAAGAGATAATGATGTATGGTTTGAAAAAGAGAAGGATGGAATGATGCCTGGTTGGAAAAAGAGAAGAATGGAATGAAGCCTGATTGAAAAAAAAGAGAAAAATGGAATGATGCTGAGATGGAAAAAGAGAATGATGCTTAGTTTGAAAAAGAGAAGGATGGAGTGATGCATGTTTGGAAAAAGAGAAGGATAGCATAATGGCTGGTTGGAAAAGGAGAATGATACATTTGTTGGAAAAAGATGAGGATGAAATGATGTCTGGTTGGAAAAAAGGAGAATGATGCCTGGTTGAAAAAAGAGAAGGATGAATGATGTCCGGTTGCAGAAATGAGTTGAACAAATTAACAAAATTAGTCAATGGAATTAACATCAAGGAGTAGGGCATATACGTGCGTGTAGGAAGGTTTAAAAACGTTCAATAGGTCTATGAATAGATTGATACAGTAGGTAGAGTAGAGGAAGAATGGATGTGAATAAAGGGTGAAAAAATTAAAATAGGGCAAATAATTCCTGCATCTACAGAATAAATCTCGTGTTACTTTATCCAGTTGTTTTTTACATTTAGTTGAAGATGGTGATTATGTATTTTAGAAAAAAGTTAGAAGGAAATAAATGCTCTACCTCCAAAATTAATGAGTTTAGTCGAAATATTTCATAAAAGTCTTGATTTCTCTCTCTCTCTCTCTTACTACACACACGGGTTTTCACAACCGTTTTTAAACTATTCATATGTTTTAGGTTCCTCTCTTGGCTTTAATTGCTAAACTCAACACACAATGGTCCATAGTAGAAAACTCTCTCTCTCTCTCTCTCTCTCTCTCTCTCTCTCTCTCTCTCTCTCTCTCTCTCTCTCTCTCTCTCTCTCTCTCTCTCTCTGTCCCGGATTACATTTGTTGTTGCAGAAGTTCTGTCGCTGTCCAACTTTAAAGGCTGAATTGAAATCAAAAGTTTTTGGAATGTGATCAAAGCCTTGACGTTGAATTATGAAATCCTCTTAATTTCAGAAATTAATTTCAAACTCTTACCTGTTTTATCAATTACGATGGTTTCATTTAATTAATCCAGAGCCTATTCAATTCAATTGATATCTCTTATGAGCAGTTTTGTACCATAAACTTTCCACTACAACTAATAAATATATGTGATCTTATACTTAGAGTTGATTCGTTAGGAGTACTTTGGAAACTTACCAAGAACTTTTTATAGATATAAGATTTTGTCCTTTTTCATACGTAAATGATAAATCTTGAAATAAAAAAAAAAAAAATAAAAAAATAATCAGTAAAATTTGGAGGATTTCCCGAGATTGGTTTGGAGATATAAAATTTTGTCCTTTTTTTGTAACTTTGAGATGAGATTTATCGATAATGACATTTCCCCAAATGACCAAACACCCAATATTGTGTTCTTATCGACTTTTCATAATAACGTTACTGCAGAAAACTTAAGCATATTGATCCCTAGATTAGTGTTAGATACCGAATAAATTATTCTCACTGCCAGTTTGGTATTCTAAAAAAGAGATTTGGATTCAAGAAATAATTTACTTTACCAACAGTAATCATAGAATCCTAATAACAAAAATTATAGTCAAGTTGTTAGTAATACAAAGTCGATCTGTGTAATGTCAAGAGGAAAAACATCGGAAGGAAATCTGAGCGCATGTCAATTAAGGATAGTGATATTGATGAAAATTGTATTTCTATCATTAATAAGAAATATTCCTGAATTGCATTCCGTAGGACGAGAGCTCGAGCCATGCTCAAGCCTTATATTTTTCGGTAATATCCGAAAACTCACCCTCCTTGTGACCTAGGGATGAGTTGGGGTTTGGTTCGGGGCAGGTAATTCACTGGCAATCATTGTCTGACTTTACCTTGTCCTAGCTTGGGAGAAGAGGTTGTTCAGATACTGATCATAGATGGTCGGCCTATGGGTCATTATGATATCCAATAACTTCATCGTTCGTGAGTGTAGTGTAGATAGCTAGCTTGATCGTGCTATAATCGAAGCCGAATTGTACCCTAGTTTTCAATAACTTTAGAAATGTTTTGTAATATTTAGCCTCTCCTGAAAATTTGCCCTAGTTTTCATAATCATTCCAATTATTAAAGTGCATTATAATGTAATTTACCTCTTTCTTTATGATTAATTATTTTCAAACAAAAAGAGCACTTTGAACTTTTATTCAAAATGAGTCTTAAATGTCACTGATTAAATTATCACGTACAAAGAATTGCAAAACACTAGAAATGTAGAGTCCTTTTTGAATCAGGATAACCCGCTGCCAGTGAGCATGTTATAAAAAAAAAGTATTCCTTTTCGTGCAGACTATTTCAATTAAAGTTTTTTGCTTGTTGGCTGGTCCTCTTCGCTTAAATACTACAGCTATACAAGTGATGATTGGAGATGCTTATAATGGTAGTCTGGTTTGCCTGGAAAATAGCTTTAGAAAAAAAACAAACAAGCATAGTGACATTTCTTAAAAGTATAATCAACAACCTCTTCATAAAAGTAACGTGCCAAGATTAACGACTCACTAGCTATGGTATGCAGCTCTTCTAGGAGAAGGACACTTAAAAATCAAACCACTGTTCTCTAGTTTTGGGTAGTGCCATGGCCTTTGTACTATGGTCTTCCACTGTCTTGTGTTAGAGTTGTCTTGCTTGAGGGTACACTTGTGCAAACTATTCTATCTTATTTCTCTTCCTCTTGTTTTCTTAAATTTTTTATAGTTTATATATGGAAGAATTTTTTAATGTTCCTACTGTTCTTAAAATGTTTTATCTTATTGTTAAATAATTATGTTGTAGTTTATTTATTTCCTTATTTCCTTTTCTCATTGGGCTATTTTCCCTGTTGGAGCCCTTGGGCTGATAGCATCCTGCTTTTCCAACTAGGGTCGTAGCTTAACAAATAATAATAATAATAATAATAATAATAATAATAATAATAATAATAATAATAATAATAATAATAATAATGAATTTTTCTTCTCTAATAATAGCATTTATCTTAATGAAGCAAATTGATCTGTAAACAGCATAACTTGAAATGGATTTGTAGGTAAACAGGATTCCTTGTAATTAATTGTTTGGTTTAATTTTGCATAAAAAAATTCTTCATAACATCGATAATTTCCGTAGATTTTTTTTTTCTTACGGAATATCGCACGTGATTAGTGGATTGATGGGAAAATTTATTTTTCTTTCCTTTTTTAGTATTTTTTCACTATTGGTCTGAATAAATTATTGACTAAACGATAAAGAAGCGAAGGTAAGTCCAAGTCAGAGTCGTAACTTAGAAAATACTTTTTCCACTTATATAAACTCGATTTTGTTAATTTTTTGTTAATGATGATAAAACCTGAAGTTTGTTCTTAAAAATATACAATTATTGCATATAGTGATACCTACTATATATTACATTTTATTTCCATTATTCAATAAATAACGAACCTGTTGGAAGATATGGAATTAAGCGTTACAGTAGTCCATTCTATGTTATCATTAATTGAAGCACAATTGTATCAGGGAGTCATTAATCATATATTGTGACGTGATTATATATTTCTATCACTTTGAATTTTACACCAACGACCGAATGCAAACTAGTTCTTCCTATAATAATATCCATTCCCCCAAAACCGCAAATGATTAGGAAAAATTATACCATTGATTGATGATTCATCTGACCCCATAATTTAATGTTCTACTGAATATGTTCGTTTAGAATTTTCCATCTTTAATTCTTGATTAAATATGTATATTCTGCCGCAGAAGGCTGATTACATCAGGCTCTGTTCCAAATAAAGCCTTATTTTTGCCTCTCTTCCCCCGTGTTCATACGTACAATAATGATCTCATATTTAAGATTAATTCACTACCACATTCATCTCTTAACTCCTGAATTGGGGATGAATAATAGTCTCTTACTGTACCTGTCAGAAGGGTCATCAGCTCCTCGCCGAGCTCCTTTAAACACTGCATCAATCATTCCTATCATGCACGCACTACTGCACTTCTGGGATGCAAATACTTCTTTCACAAAATGTATCCAGTCCTTTTTATGCCTTCCTCTCCTCCTAGCTCTTATCACCTCTGAGTCATACACTCTTTCCAGATAACAGAACCTCACCTTTTCAGAAATGCTAAAAGAAAGAAAATATTTTGTTATTTTCTGACTACATGTTTTACATATTTTGTTTCACTTGCATCCTAAAGATTGGCTTCAACAATTACTTCATGTCTTGACACTTTAGCTTCAACGGCCAAATAAAACCTCTTCCTAATATTTTGCACACATCCAACTACTTCTCTTCCTTTGCTTATTCTATGACCCAGATCTCCTTCAACAATTAATTTGTGATGAAAATTGAAACAGTTTAAACTAGTTTTAAGGATCAAAACCGATTTATAAAGCTCAAACACGTGGAACATTGTTCTTTAGCCATTCACAAAGAAAACAACCTACGCTCTCTTTACCAAAATAACGACGTACTATCAAAGACTTTGGAGTTATTATTTTAAAGGTAATTGACCATGATACTGCAGATGTTTTGTCATGGAGTTAACAATGCAACTTGCATCAATAGGCTATGAGTGGTTTGATCATTAATGTGTTCTTCCCTCTCACTGCACATGTAAATAGAACAGAATGTTTCTAAATACATCAATAGAGATAAGGATTTATAATTCTGCATATCCCGAAAGCCTTAACAATATGGAGCAATGTAATATGTTGAGCGAGTATAAAGTTATTTAATATTACACAGGCAGGGAATAAAGGAAAACGAAGTTTTAAATCTACCATTCGTTTAAAACAGACCATTTACATTTAATGATAATTTTCACATAAGAATAAGTTTAATAGGTCAGTTACAAAACATATTTTTAGTTTTTTAACCAAAAAGATTATTAGCGAATTTATAAACATATCTACAAAAACTCAAGCACCCTCACAGATTTACACACACACACACGCACACACATACACATGCACACACATACACACACATATACACACACTCACACAAACACACACATATATATATATATATATATATATATATATATATATATATATATATATATATATATATATATATATTTATATATATATATATATATATATATATATATATATATATATATATATATATATATATATATATATATATATATATATATATATATATGTGTGTGTGTGTGTGTGTGTGTGTGTGTAAATATATATATATATGCATATACAAAATACGTGTGTATGTAGTATATGTTTAAAAGTTAACATATATAAGTAGCACCTATACAGATCTATCCCTTAGATTTATGCATGTAAGGTATATGATACGCTATTCACAGGCTATTTTCAAAGAATAGGAAAGCTAATACTTTCACATAATATGATATATATAAAAAATAGCCAGAAATTAACTGGGTAAGAGTTGTAAACACAGTCAAGCTTTCTTTTGATATTGTTGATATTAATCACATCATTTCAATGTTCCTTGGGATGTTATTGACAGACGAATTTTGGAAAAGTTTCTCTTGCGTCAATAGAAACTAGAAATAGTTAATTTTATTCTATTAGAAAGAGGGAAACAAATAGCAGTTTACCTCGGGAAATGATAGCATATAAAATTTTAAAGAAATTGTGAATAGAAATTAGCGAATCACAAAGATAATCTGTAAAATGTTCCCGATGTTGAATGTTATCGCGGGTGTTCCTTTACATCACGCTCCCCAGAGCTGATCCCTTTGCTGAAGCCATTTAGTGCAAAACAATTTTAAACAAACTTGGAATGCTGGAATCTAATAAAAGAGCGAGGTCCTTGAAAAATCAAAAACGTTTATCGAAGTCAAAGGTCGAGCCATATTGATTGGAATATGGATCTAAAGTGGAGTAAGGCTTCATAACATAAAAAGAAAGGGGTAATGATTTGCATTTAGTGCAGGGATTCGTCATTCGATTGATTTACTCTTGATGTGATACATAATCTTTGATTATTTTCAATTCTTTTTGATAAGGCATTTAGAATCAAAGCTCCATTTGAAAGAGTATCGCGGGAAATGGGAAATTGTAAATGAGAGGGAAGTGGAATAATGGTAGTTGATAAGCCCTCTAGTCAGATATGAAAAAGTAAAGATAATACATCCACACCCTCTCTCATACTGATACTAATAAAAGTTCTGTAATGCTCTTATTCGACTCTAATCATACTTATGATATGACATAGAACCTACCAAAAATAAACGTGATCTTATTTTCCCCCTTTTTTTCTTAAATCTTTGTAAAAATTTAACAAGTCTTTTTATTTTTGTTTATGATACTACACACAACAGATCCCATCATATAGAACTGTTGGTGTCTTCATTTCAGAAATTATGACGGGAGTGATTTCCCCTTCTACAGAATGAAAAGCCATGCAACTGGATAACCCAATACTCTTTGAACGATGAGAGGCCAGGTGACCATATAAAATAGATCTCTTTTAAGGACTAAATTACCAGATATTTTTTTTATTAGCATTACTAAGCTACCGCCCTATTTGGAAACGCTAGATGCTTTAAGCCCAAGGGCTCCTACAGGAAAAGTAACCCAATAAGAGAAGGAAATGAGGAAATAAAAAAACTGTATATGAGGAGTAATAAATAAAGAATATAAGTCATCTTAAGCTCAGAAACAACCTTGAAATATGTACAGTATATAAACTATGAAAACAGACACATGTTAGTCTATTGAACCTGAGATATTTGTTACAAGTTCGAACTTCGGAAGTTCCACCCATTCAAATGACTGATTAGGAAGATCATTCCCCAATTTGGTCACATCTAGAATAAAACTTCTAAAATACACTGTAGTAATGACTTTCATGATGGAGAAGGCAAGACTGTTAAAACTAACGGCATACCTGGTACTACGTATAGGTTGGTACAATCTGGGAAGATCTGTATGCAAAGGATGGCCAAAATTATGAAAACTCTTATGCAACCATCACAAAGAACTAACTGATTGACGATGCCACAGATTAATATCAAGATATGGAATAAGAAATTTAATAGACAACAACTTTCTTCCAACAAATGAAAATAGGAGTAAGCACATGAACACCAGACAGGAAAATAATACTAGAAATAAGCTAGAATGAAAGAATCTAAACATTTCTTCAGAATAGATTTAACACCGAAAGTTCAAAGACTTTTTCAATAAGCTGATTTCTTATGCAGTTGAAGAGGAAACAGACAAAATGTGTTTTCAAAAGTTACCTTTTAAGGATAAGAACCGAGGTGACTGGATAAGGATGATAATCTTTGTGACTAGATAACACAGTACCCTTTCAAAGGTGAGCAGAGAGGAGACTAGATATCACAGTAACTCTATTAAAAACGAGCAGCCAAGTGACTAGATAACACAGTACCCTTTCCAGTATGAGAAGCCAGGTGACTAAATACCTCAGTAACTTTTTTCATGAAAGAGGAGTTAGGTGACTAGATGATACAGTGCCCATTCAAAGATGAGTATCCAGATAACTTGACAACACAGTACCCTTTTAAAGCTGAGAAGCCCGGGTACTAGATAAAATAATACATTTTCAATGATTAGCATCCAGGTAACTATATAACACAGTACCCTTTCAAGGCTGAGCAACATGGTAACTATATAATACAGTGTCCTTTCCGGACTGAGTAGAAAGGGGAATAGATAACGCAATACCTTTTCAAGGAGAAGCATTCTGTTTTCATATAAAACATTACTCCTTCTGGGATGAGAAAACCAGGGGACTATATAACACCGTAATCTTTAAATGGTGAGAAGCCAAACAACTATATATAAAGAACTTTTTCATGGATGAGAACCAAGGTGACTATATACCACAGTACCCTTTTTAAGGAGTAGAATTGAGGTTACTAGATATCACTACCCTGTTTAAGAATAAGCCAGGTACACAGTACCCTTCCATGAAAGAGAACCAAGATGACTACATAACATCAAAATGTCCAGAGACTATATAACATAGAACCCGTTAAAGTATGAGAAGCTATGTGATTACATAACACATTATCTTTTCAAGGATGAGAAACAAGATGACTAGATAAGATAGTACACTTTCAAGGATGAAAATTCTGGTGACTAGATAACAAAGTACCTGTTCTTGGATGAGAACTGAGTGACTGGATAACACAGTGCTGTTTCAAGGATGAGAATGCATGTAACTAGATAACACAGTACCTGTTCACGGATGAGAACAGAGGTTACTTGATTACACGGTATATTTCCATGAATTAAAACCGAAGTGCCCTATCAAGGATGTGCAGCCAAGTGACTAAATAACACAATAGGTGTTCATGGATTAGAACCAAGGTGACTAGATAACATTAAACTCTGTCAAGGATTATAACTAAGGTGACTAAATAACATAGTACCTTTTCAAGGATGAGAACCGAAATGGCTAGATAATACTACCTTTGCAAAGATATGAATCCAGTTGACTAGATCACACACTACATTTTCCAGGATGACAACCGAGATGACTAAATAACAATGTACCCTGTCAAGGATAAGAATCGAGGTGATTTGATACCACAGTACCTTTCCAAGTGGTTAGATAACACTACATTTGAAAGGATAGGCATCCAGTAGACTAGATGACACAGTATCTTTTCAAGGATGAGAACCTAGGTGACTAGATAATATTGTGCTATGTCAAGGACGAGAAACATGGTGACTAGATAACACAGTACATTTTCAAGGATGAAAACCTAGGTGACTAGATAACACAGTACCTTTTCAAAAATGAGAAACGAGGTAACTAGATAACACAGTACCTTTCCAAGGATGAGAGCTGAGGTCACTAGATAAAGCTACCGTTGCAAGGATAGGGCAGTACCCTTGCAATGATGAAGATGGAGTTGACTAGATAACACAGTAGCTTTTCAGGGATTATAAGTGAAGTGACTAGATAACATTGTACCCTGTCAAGGATGAAAACCGAGGTGAGTAGATAACACAGTACCTCTGCAAGGATGAGAACCGACATGACTAGATAATCCACCACCTTTGCAAGGATGAGACCCGTGGTGACTAGATAACAATACTTTTGTAAGAATAAGAAGCCAGTTGACTAGATAACCCAGTACCTTTTTATAAATGAGAACCGAGGTGACTAGATAATACTACCTTTGCAAGGATAAGAAGTCAGTTGTCAAGATAACACGGTACCTTTTCAAGGATGAGAACCGAGGTAACAAGATAACAGAGTACCTTTTCAAGGATGGCAACCGAGGTGACTAGATAACACTATCTTTGCAAGAATAAGAAGCCAGTTGACTAGATAACACGGTACCTTTTCAACGATGAGAACAGAGGTGTCTAGATTACACTACCTTTGCAAGGATAAGAAGCTAATTGACTAGATAACACGGTTCCTTTTCGATTATGAGAACAAAGAGGACTAGATAACATTAGCTTTGCCAGGTGACTAGATGAGATGATACCTTTTCACGGATGAGAACCGAGGTGACTAGATAACACAGTACCTTTGCTAGGATGAGAACAAAAGGGCTAGATAGCACTACCTTTGCAAGGAAAAGAAGCCAGGTGACTGGATGTCAATGTACCTTTTCAACGATGAAAACAGAGGTGACTAGGTATTATTGTCTCCTGTCAAGGAAAAGAACCGAGGTGACTATATAACACAGAACCTTTGCAAGGATGAACTGAGGTGAGTAATTAATACAGTACCTTTGCAAGAATGAGAACCGAGGTTACTAGATAACACAGTACATTTTTAAGAATGATAATATAGGGGACTAGATAACACTACCTTTGCAAGGATAAGAATTCAGTTGACAAGATAATATTTAACCATGTCAAAGATGAGAACCAAGGTGACTAGATAACACTACATTTGTAAAGATAAGAAGCCAGTTGATTAGATAACATATATCTTTGGTCTTTGAATACTTAACTTGAACCCAAGTGACCGAGAGGCCCTCTACGAGTATATTAGGGTAGCTGAGGGGAAAAGAATTGTATTTCCCCAACGGTTTACGATTGGTCATGCTATCCAGGAAATGGATTTTTTTCGGACTTTCTATTGTAAGATCTGGGTATTTGAATTAAGAGAGTATGTCCTAAACTGATTTCGCTTTCACATTCTTTACTGTTTTTTCATGTGCTGTAATGTTCAATAATGTTTAGAAGGTAGAAAAACTTCACCTGAAATAAAACACTCTCCTGATCATGTATGTGAGAATTTAGTTTTGTAGCAAAATCATAAGTTTTTTTTTCCTTCCAAGAGATAGCTCAGTTGGTAGAGTCCTCGCAAGCATGGTTTCGACTGAATAGGAAGGGGTTCGAATCTCTGCTCAGCCAGAAGCTATTACCATAAATGAATTCCAGTGAATACATATTCCCAAGATAGAATTCGGTATTGAACACCATTGTGGTTGATGTTAACACCCACACCCACATGCACATACATATACATATATTTATATATATATATACAAATATATATATATATATATATATATATATATATATATATATATATATATATATATATATATATATATATATATATATATATATATATCTAGATATATATATATATATATATATATATATATATATATATATATATATATATATATATATATATATATATGTGTGTGTGTGTGTGTGTGTGTATACATGCATGTGTGCGTGTGTTTGTGACCGTGTGTCACACGTGTATATTCATGTACACGTATATGTACAATAAGAGTTACCTTCGTTAGGACTTTAACTATTTATATTTTAAAACATGTTCAAAACATGTATATTAGTTCAAACGTGGCTGCATCTAAAGACTATTTAATTAATTCTAAATGAAATGATCACAGGAATGTTTCTACAAATGTGATGCGACCAACGTGAAAAGAGCTTGGAAGAATTGTCTCTATGCTAGTACGAACTTGAAACTACATTTAGTAGATAAATCTGGTTAAATATAGAATAGCTCCATGAAGATGGACGATTTACTGATTTCTTCATGATAGTAACAGAGTAATAGTAACATCAAAAGTGAGATTAATTATTGGAAAAGAAAATTGAGTTAGAATCCTTCACGGATATTGATAGTATGTTCAAGGCTTCAAAAAGTTGATTAATGTTAAAAAAATTAGCAGGTCCTTCCCCACACCATGCATGTTAGGGTAAGTACAGACATAATTATAAGAAAATGAATTATTAGTAGGGAAATAAACCAAAAACAAAGAACACATCAAAGCAGGAGAAACTGTAAAAAGAAGAATGAGTTTAAGAGTGAAACGGCAGAGGAGAAGCCGGGAAAACCAATAGCAAAACAAGATGATTCAAAGAGAAAGACGAATCAAACGACAAGAAAGTATTTATCAATGAACTGCAGACTTCAACAAAAGGAATGAATGATAATGCCAACATTTTACAACGGAAATTGGCGAGAGAAAGGATTCCATGTTATGGTTGAACTTGAAACTATGATAAAAGAAAAAAAAATAGTGGAAAGGTTTATAAAATACAATAGCATAACCACTTTTTTTTAAGGTGCTTATGAATGACAGGCAAGGGACAGTGGCAACGCCATAGTAGAACAATGCCCTATCCATACCTACATATGATAAGCGCCTAAGCTCCCTCTCCATCCAAGCTGGGACCAGGGAGGACAAGGTAATGGCTGGTGATGTCTAAGCTCTCCCAACCCTCCATGCTTTCCTCGTAAGGATGGTGAGGTTGCAGACACTGCAAGAGACTATAGAGCTTCTGTGGGACTCGAACCCCAGTCCGGCAGATCGCTAGGCAGGTACGTTTCCAGTAGCCTATGACAACTCTTGAAGGAGCAAATTAAGGTTTTGGATGGTTTGGGGCGTAAATAAAGAGTCCAATAAGTGGTAAACCAAAAGAAAAGAAAACACATAAAGTGAAAAAGAAGGCGTGGACGATGGAGTTGGTTATCTAGTAATAGACACCCGCTGTCGATAGCACCATTTGTTTCAATACATACATGTAATATGTTCTCGAAGTAAGTATGTTGAAGGACCATATAAGCAACATGAAGATCGTAGATGAAAAATATTGAAAAAAATACTTCTGTAAGTATGTTTTCCTATTTGAGATATATGATAATTTGACTGTTTAATGATTCCATCATTCCTTTGCCTCTTCTGGTCCAAATATGATAAAAATATTTTTTAAAATCTCTCTCTCTCTCTCTCTCTCTCTCTCTCTCTCTCTCTCTCTCTCTCTCTCTCTCTCTCGCTTAGTAATTTACATGTTCCCAGCATAAGAATAATTTCTTAAATCTAAATAATTCTCACAGAGTAGCCACAATGATGAAAGAAGTCAACTCCTGATTTTCAGTAATTCAGCAGATTTCATGCAATGATACACAAGGCAAACAAAACCATTTCTCACCATCTTACAATGAATTCCTGTGAATATCCCTACATAAAAAACCAAAAAAAGCTAGAAAAAAAAAGATGATAAGTTGAAAAAAGGAAAAACAAGACGTGATAGCAAACATCTCACGATAGACCCCTATCCATACCTACATGAATGAAACAAAGAGAATCAAATATGCTAGAATGTTAAAATATATTTGCCCGAGGGATATCTAAAAGATTTTGAGAATCGATTGCTAATCAGTGATAAGAGTTTTCATATCGTTTAAAACTCCATATCAGGTTCTGGAAACCCAGGTACACATTTAATTAATATACTTTTCCTAAACAATACAGACTTCAAATTACACAGAATAATGGATGAGGAAATTGAGCTTATGGAAAAACCTATTTCCGTTATCTTCGGATAATTCATAAATTCAGTGGAATTGATAAAAAAAAAATGAGGGAACCCTTCAATAGACATATATGAAACGTTGACTGCAATTTCATTCAAAGGGCCTTAAATAACATTTGCAGATCGTTACAGCAAATAATAAGTGAAATTTTTGAAATGGGAATCCTCTTTACATACTGTAAGCTTTTGTAATAATTTCAAACCAAATATTTATTAAAAAAATTATCATAAAGAGCGGCATTTCGGCTCACATAAGCATTAATATATTTTGATATTTTAATACCAAATATGTCCTTAAAGAGAGTTAATTGAGCTTACATATGCATTCATTTTATTTCGATATTTTGATACCAAACATTACTTCAAAAATGTTCATGAAGAGCGATACTTAATCTGATATTTGCATTAATCCTCTTTCATGAAACCTCTAATGCTGAAATGTAATGTGATGACCACGAAATGGCAATTTATCTAGTAGCTTTCTTGATAGTTTTAGACACAGAGCGTTTTGATAATGCCCCCCCCCCCCCCCCCACCGTTGCACCACCCCAACTAACTAACTCCACCTCTAATGGAAACCTTCATTATACTCAAGATATAAATCCCTTACCATTATGAGTTAATCTTATTTTCTCGTCTTTATACTCATATACCTCGGAGCTTATTCAATGCAAGTTTCCTTTTTATATCATCAATTAGAGTCCTTATTTCTATTAAAAAAAATATTTTATATTTTCTTTAACAAAGTAAACCTATATGTGTTCTTAAATTGTTTTGAGAAAATTTTGTTTAGCGCATTTTTTTTTTTTCTATTCAGCATCCACAACAGGTCAGATATGATTTATCTTTTCAGATTTAACAGCCAGAGATCTCTTGGCCTACTTTATAATGATGATTCATCAAAGCGTTTTACCTTTTTTCTAAAGATTTTCTTTAATATTTGGTATGCTTTGTATTTCTCAAAATATTCAGCACGTATTTTCAATACAGATATCATATTGGATATTTGTCCATACAATTTTGAAGACTCTATCTGCTTTACTCTTGAAAGGCGATTTCACATAAGCTGCTCTAACTGTTCGAGGCTTATGAATATTTTCTAGACGGTTTTATCCTTTTCGTATTGTGAAACTTCAAACAAACTCTCTGCTGTCTAAGTATTTGCCGATGGAAGTAGGTCAAGAGCATATTACTTTCTTTACTTATTATGTACATGCAGGTATCCTCAGCCTTAATGATTTTATAAATCATTTAATTTTTATAGAAAGGTTTTAGGGAAACAGAACCTAAATTAATTTCTCCGTTTTTTATACTGTTGTCTTTTTTTTTATTTTCTCTATGAAATTATCCTTTTAGGAACAAGTATTTTTTAAAGAACAATTTCTCTTTCGAGGAAGATTTTTTACACATTAGCAATTTTATTAATATTTTCTACCCTCTTAATCTATTGTTTAATGACAAACCCCTTTAATCTATTAGTTAATCAGGCAGTTATTACCTAAGTATATGGAATACTCTCAAATTCAGTTTTGCTTTCTTATAGTATCTACAAGTAATTCATTATAAGCATAATCACTATCTACTTACGTATATCAGTTTCTTAGGACTATTGGAAATTGATTAGATTTGATGTATCAGAGGATCCTGGCACTGATTCTTCAAAAAAGCTTTCCTTGCTAAGACAATTAAAACAAATATTAGACTAAAATATTTCACAATTTCGATATTAGGACTTTTATTCCCAGTATTCAATGTCCCAATTTCATCTTCCTAGATTTTAGATCCTCTTCAATTTCAATATTGAATATCTTTTGATTTTATTTGGTGACTGATTTAGCTATATTATTCTACCCACATTGACCTAAGACTTCTTCAAGTTGATAAACAGTTTCTCTACTTAAAGCAATTCTCTCTCTAGCCTAACAATTCTACAGAGAATCATTCCGGTTTTACCTCTTCTTATTTCCTCTCGAAATATGAGAAATTTCAAGGCAAATTGTAATGTTTATCTAATTTATAGGAATTATATTATATCCAGCTTTCCGTCAACAATAAAATGCAGGTTTGAGTCCTTATAACCAATTGCCTTTTTTCATTATTTTTTTTCTTTTTTCACTAATTCAGTATCATTATAAAATACAGATCATACTTTGACTTTGATAACATGTAAAGTTTCCATTACTATTTGTAGTCAATTCCTGGATTTTTCCTCTACGTATTTTACAAATGCATATCCTCACAAAGTGTTCTTTGCGGTATTATATCCACTCAATGTATGACCCTGACCAAATCTGAGACCTTCATTTAAGGTGTATTTGTCTTGCAAGTCCACCTTTCCTGCATTTGCTACATTGCACCGTCGGGTATTTGTTATAGGCATGACAGCATTCATAATTTCTGTATTTTCTGTCATTTCTTTTGTTTATGCTTCTTATTCATAGATTATGTCTTTTTTCATTCTTAAATCCATTTTTTGCATATGCCTGGACTTCAATTGTAATTCAAGACAAAAATATGAATCTAGAAATGGACGGAAATCATAAGCTCGTATGGTCAGATGGGTGATACTTTATGTAGGTAAGTTTCTACTTGCAAATCAGCTTTGTACATGGAATGATAAATCACAAGATAGTAAGATTTTTGATCAGCGTAACATCATTGATTCTGCCAATTATTCTTGCTTACTGGCCCTCTGGCTAGTACAGTGGTAACGTGTTCGCCTAGCATTCGCATGGCAACCTCCTACTGTGGTTGGCACCACAGTGGGAGGTTGGGCTAGCCCAGCTGACGTTCTGGTGAGCATCTACTCCGATGAAACTGAAACCAGACACTTTTACCTTTTACCTTTAAATTTTTAATTTAAGTAAAGATTTTGGTGGTCTATTGGAAACGTCCCTGCCTGGCTGCACTGGACTGGATTTCGAGTCACGTTCAAGCCTAATAGTTTTTTGTAGTGTCTGCAACCACACCATCTTTATGAGATAAATAGAAATATTTGGGGGAGCCTATAGGTCTACCTATTGAGCCATCAGCAGTCATGGCCTGGTCTTCCCTGGTCCTAGCTTGGTTAGAGATGGACTTGGGTACTGATCATATGCATATATGATCAGTCTCTAGGGCATTGTCCCAGTAGCTAGGACATTGCCAATGTACCTTGTCTCTAACATTCATGGGCGGCCTTCAATCTTTAAAGCCACAGATTTTCTGAAGTAGATGTGTTTTGTAAACATCCTCTGTGCCTTCATTTGCAACCATTTTCATTACTTTTAAAGTAAAGTTTGATTATTATTATTATTATTATTATTATTATTATTATTATTATTATTATTATTATTATTATTATTATTAGGCTATAGGTCTAGCTGGAAACGCAAGATACTATTATCCTAAGGCCTCAACAGGGAAAAGTAGCCCAGTGAGAAAGAAATAAGGAAATGAACTACAAGAGAACAATAAACAATAAAAAGTATTTCAAGAGCAGTAAAATTAAATAAGATCCTTCATATATAAACTATAACAACTTTTTAAAAAACCAGAGTAGGAGAAATAAGATAGAAAAACATGCCCGAGTACCCACAAGCAAGAGAACTCTAATTTAAGAAAGTGGAAGGCCATACTACAGAGGCTATGGCACTACCCAAGACCAGAGAAATAGGGTTTGATTTTGGAGTGTTCTTCTCCTGGAAGAGCTGCTTACCATAGCTAAAGAGTCTCCTCTACCCTTACCAAGAACAAAGTACCCACTGAACAATTACATTGATGTAGTTAACCCCTTATGTGAAGGATAAGTATTTGGTAATCTCGGGTTTGTAAGGGGGTTAGGAGTATGAGGAAAGGGGAGAATCTGTTTGTCTAGGCAAAGACAGAATAACCCGTAGCTGAAGAGAGGGATCTTATATAGAACTGGCTGGCTGGTCAAAGAACTCAATAACACCCTAGTGGTAGTATCTCAATGGGTGACTGGTGCCCTGTCCAACCTACTACCTACAAATATGATGCTATAACATATTTTTAGTTGCTTCAAACATTTATTAAATCTTTGAAGTTTTTTCCTGTTTGCTGCTTTAACATCATTTACGACAGTTTCTGGCTTCGATTATCATGGTATAATCTTTTGCAGGATAGTAAATAGGAGAAAACTAAAAGTTCCAATTTCTCGCTACAGTTTGTGAAACTTATCTGCATAAGAAATGCCTATAATAATTTTATGCAAAAGGCGTAATAATTTTTACCTTGAAGTGAATAGCATTACATAGTAATTCAGTTTTTCTCTTTGTGAATTAATATGATTTTATCGCAAAGGAAAATAGCTTTATTATTCCATATGCAAATGTTAGCAAATGAGCATTACATCGTTATCTCTGTTTCTTTGATCATTTTTACAACGTCCTACTTTTAAAATTTTTTTCCTAAATATACAAAAAGAAAACTGCAGTAACACACTTTCTTGAAAAGACAGCGTCATTAATGCAGTCATGCAAATCTTCGTCTATTCGTTGTAAAATGAAAATAACCTGAGTAGCCCACAGTAGATATGCTAATTCCTGGAATAAATGTAAAAATCATATGTATCGACTTTTAAGCTGGGATTGAATTCGAGTATCATGCAAAATGCATTTTTATCCAAGACTGAATCCATTAAATCGCATAGAATATAATAACAGCAACTAATTTTTATACGCCATGACATTTGTAGCAAAATAGTAGTGCTTCGTGTACCCCCATCAATCACGCTATCTTCTGTCTCTAACTACTATAACAAAACGGAAACACGAATTTCCGGCGGTATAAAGATATTTAGAAATGATTATGCCTAGAGGATATTATCATTAAGGGAAAGTAGTATATACAAAGCATCAATACACGTTTCCTCGTCTTGGTTCACACTGAAAGGGAATCTTTAACAACAATAATAATAACTAAGAAGTCATCACTTTGAACAAAACATAAGTCTTCTAGATTAAAAAAAAAAGGTTACAATTTCCTATAACAAACGTTTTTCAGCAAAGTTTAGTAATAAATCTTGTGATATCAAACTGGCGATGAGTTAGTGGGAAAAAAACTTACTCCAAGATAACCTTTGATATATTACCGCCAAATGGAAAGAACATTTCCCACTGGCAACAATATCTTACCTTTTTTATCTTTCAGAAAAATCGTCCTATCATGGAAAAAAAATTACCTATTTAGCGTTTGTCATTCTTATAAAATCTTTAGTATTATTTTCTAAGGTATTATGCGGAGGATTTAAACATTATTCGTCCAAGTTAGAGTTTTCGGTATTAGATAATATTACATGATATCACAAACTCCCTAAAGTTCTTGAAAATTAAAATTAGCAACATGATATGAAGAACGTTTTGGCATTTCATAGTAAACCGAGCTAAAGACCGTCGTAAACAATAATGATGCTATCATGGCATTGCAGCATGGGTGTGTACCAACCGTGTGTCACACGATTGTACATAAATTATTTTGTATATATTATGCTTGTATCTGCGCTCTTCCCTCGTACTAAAAAGAACCTGAATAATTATGTCTCCGGTTTTCCTCTGTAACATTGTCACTTTCTCGAACATGTATTTTCCTGTTGCCTTGAGGTTTTGTATATAAAGGAGAGTGTTCCTTAGTAAAATACTCAATTGATTGCATCTTGCCTTTGAGTTCACAAACCTCTCTCGGCCCGACACATTGTTGACCCCGGAAGTCAACTCTCTCCCACCGCCTTCCACCCCCACCCCCTCGCCCCTCCATCGTTGGTACTATGGCGGACTCTACGGCAGTTGATGCTGCGGCTGCTCCATTCAAACTTTAATCATTTGCCAGCGGAAAGGCGATTGCTTGGTTTCAGCTCGCAGAAGTCCTGTTTCGCATCAGGAGCGCGACTCGCTCAACCACCAAAGCGGATTATGTTCTTGCGGCGATACACGAGGACACCTTCCCAGAAATATCCGACTGGCTTTGTGAACAAGGAGACACCTCAATAGCGTATGACTCCCTCAAAACATACCTTCTGCAGCATTACTCGCCATCACCAGCCGCCCGTATAGCAAAGCTTTTTCAGTTCTCGCACAAACCGTTGGGGGATCAAAGGGCTTCGCTCACCCTCGGGGAAATGACCAGTATCGCTCACCTTCAACCTGCCGCAGACGGCTCTCTTCGTTAGATGAACCTACTTCGTGCCCTTTGGATACGCCGTTTACCCGAAACCGAAAACTTGATGACCAAAGCCGACGCCCTTATGGACAGCCATCAACACCTCCACCCCTGACGAAGAGGATGTCTATTCAATGTCAACCGAAGAGGACAAGAATGCCATAAGACATACACGCCTACCCGTGACGTGCCGAAGCATCGAAAAATACGCCCACCACCCACCAATCGCTCGTGCCCAACAAACGACTTCTACAGCCACTTACTACCTCCATTCCGCCGCAGTTTTGCTACTACCACTTTAGATTTGGGGCAACCGCGAAAAAATGTGCCAAGGATTGTCAGTGGCCAAAAAACGAGGATGCAGGAACGGGCGTGACATTTTTGGTAGACACGGGTGCTTTTCGTTCTCTTTTGCCAAGGAAACTCTTCAAGGCATGACGTAATCTGTCTACATCTGCTGACGTCCGCTTGGTAGCTGTCAACGGATCTGCGATACCCACCTACGTTTACGAGAACCTCACATTATCGTTCGGAAATAGTAAATTCAATTGGAAGTTTCTCGTTGCTGACGTCATCATGCCAATCCTCGGTGCGGATTTTCTCTCTCATTTCCACCTTCTGGTCGATGTCGCCCACCGACGATTGGTCAACGCAGACTCGTACTTGTCGACACCTCTTCAACCCGCCCCCTCTAACCTCGCTCTCCACATCAGCGAACCCACGGATGCCTACGCCCACCTCCTCACGTCGTACCCGAAAGTTTTCCGTCCAGAACCTCGACAAACGCCGACGGTTCTGCAAGCCCAGTATTTATCACCATATCAAGACAACGGGGCCCCCAGTCTTCAAAATATTCAGACGTCTGGCACCGGAACGATTGGCAGACGCCAAGCAGACGTTCGCCGAAATGGAGGAAATTGGCCTTTGCCAAAAGGGCTCCAGCCCATGGTCGTCACCCTTATACATCGTTCTGAAGAAAGACTGCTTCCTCTGTCCGTGCGGGGATTACAGGCGCCTGAACATGCAAACAGAACCGGATCACTACCCCCTCCCAAACATTGCCGACGTGACCTCCTGCCTGCACAAATCGTAGGTTTTCTCTACGCTCGACCTCTTGAAGGGGTATTATCAGGTGCCTATGAACCCAGAAGACATCCCCAAGACTGCCATCACCACTCCGTTTGGTACATACACCTTCAGTTACTCCTGTTTTGGCCTTCGTAATGCTGGGGCAACGTTTCAACGTCTCATAGATGCCATCTTAGGGAATCTCCCTTTCTGTGTATGTTATGTGGACGACATACTTGTGTTCTCCTCCTCAAAAGAGGAACACCTCCGTCACCTGCACATCATACTCGACCGTCTGCAACAAAACGGCCTTGTAGTCCGGTACGACAAGTGTACCTTTGGCGCCAACGAAGTGTCGTTCTTAGGGCACCGTATCACTCCTGAAGGAGTCCATCCCCTCCCTGAGAAGGTAGCAGCCGTTCAGAACTTCCATGCGCCCTCGACCGTCAAAGCTCTGCAGGAATTCTTGGTCATGATCAACTATTATCACTGTATTCTGCCAGCCATTGCCGCCAATCTTGCTCCCCTCTACACCTCCCTCAGGGGCAAGCCAAAGGACCTGAAGTGGGGTCCCCTTCAAGAAGCAGCCTTCTGCAATGCAAAGAAGGCCCTATCAACTGCTGCGGCTCTCACCCTTCCTATCCCACACGCCCCTTTCCTTCTCTCCACAAATGCCAGCGACGCGGCTATTGTTGCAGTACTCGAGAAGGTGGTCAACGGCTCGCCCCGCCCATTGGCCTTCTTCACCAGAAAACTGTCCAAAGCATAATCAGGTTATTCTACCTTTGATCGAGAATTGCTGGCGGTGCACTTGGCTGTCCGTCACTTTCGTCATTTCTTAGAAGGTACGCCCTTCGTCATTCGCACAGACCACATGCCTCTGGTGCACGCCTTCACTCGACAGTCTGACGCCAGGTCCGCCCGTTAATGCCAACATCTCTCCGCTGTGGCTGAATACAATTGCACCCTTCAATACGTCCCTGGGAAAATGAATCCAGTTGCCGATGCCCTGTCAAGAAACACGTTGGCTGCCGTTCAACTGGGATTGGATTACAACGCCCTGGCTGAAACCAAACGACAGGATCCAGAGTATCAAGCGTGTAGGACATCCTGCACGTCCCTCCGTTGGGAAGACTTTCCCCTCGAAGACTCCAACACCACCCTCCTCTGTGACGTCAGTACTGGCAGACCACGACCTTGGATTCCTGCTCCCCTGCGCCGACAGATGTTTGATTTAATGCACGGCCCTTCACATCCCTCGTGCCGTTCAACTGTATAGCTGCTGAAGGTCAAGTTTATTTGGCACGGCATTTCCAAGGATTCTAAGGATTGGGTGCGCGCCGGTACTTCTTGCCAAACTTCTAAAGTACATCGACACACGGATTCAGGAGTGGGCACCTTTCCTCAACCTCAGCATCGTTTCGCACACATTCACGTCGATGTTGTAGGCCCCCTACCCACATCACAAGGACATCGTTACCTGTTTACCGTCATCGACCGCTCCACTCGTTGGCCTGAAGCCCTTCCCATGGAAACTGCAACGTCCGCCTCAAGTACATCTGCCTTACTCTCTGGATGGATTTCAAGATTCGGTATCCCTGAGCATATTACTTCTGACAGGGGAACCACTTTCACCTCTCAATTGTGGACGTCATTAGCGAATCTCCTGGGCATCACCCTATATCAGACAACGGCCTACAACCCCGCTGCCAATGGAATGGTTGAACGTTTTCATCGTACCCTCAAAGCAGCTTTGATGTCCCGCTGCAAGGATTGCAACTGGTTTACTCAGCTTCCCTGGGTCCTCCTGAGACTAAGGATCACTCCTAAAGATGCCCTCAATGTCTCGGCAGCTGAAATGTTGTATGGCGACCCGTTGGTCGTCCCTGCCGAATTTTTTCCTTCTACCACCTTCTCCGACGATCTCCAGCGCATACGTCATGTCGTGGGAAAATTTACTCCGTGCCGCTAGACTTACAAGCCCCCAGCGAAGCATCACATACCAATGGACTTGCACTCTGCAACGCACGTCTTCCTGGCCAACGACACTAGCAAGCCACCGCTAACGCCCCTTACACGGGCCCTTTCCTTGTGATCCGACGCAGTCCGAAAGCATTCCTACTGAACATTCGTGGCAAAGAAGACTGGGTCATTTGCTTATCTTCTGCAGATGACCCGCCCACAGTTCACCTCTCTAGATCAGGGCGCCCTATTTAACATGTACAGTATGTCATTTTTAGGGGGGGAGCCATGTACCAACCGTGTGTCACACGATCATACATAAATTATTTTGTATATATCATGCTTGTATCTGCGCTCTTTCCTCGTACTAAAAAGAACCTGAACAATCATGTCTCCGGTTTTCCTCTATAACATTGTCACTTTCTCGAACATGTATTTTCATGTTGCCTTGAGGTTTTGTATATAAAGGAGAGTGTTCCTTAATAAAGTACTCAGTTGATTGCATCCTGCCTTTGGGTTCACAACCCTCTCTCGGCCCGTCACAGCTGATTTGAATATTTGTTGGTAGTACACACCTCGTCATGAGACCGGCAACAATGCCACCAGTTGGAAATTAATTGTACTGATGAAGGTGTGAATAATTACCTTCATCATTAGGAGGAAAATACTAATCATTTTCGTGGAAAAAAAATCCGTGAAAAGAATATTTAAACAAAATTAAAGCAAAATATCCGGAGATTGAAACATTATTATGTTTAGTAAACTAAAAAAAGCATAATGGTGAGCAAATACGTTTGTGACATTATTTCATATCGCAATACATTGTGATTGTAGTTGATAAACAGTTGTTATATACGAAAAATTAATAAGCGTATTCTGTAGGGCTGATTATTGTATAGATTTTCACATTATCTTACAACAGCAACGTCTTGTTTTCAAGAACGCCAGTCAGGTGCGCAGAATTGAAGGAAACTTATCCCATCCATCTTATAAAATATTGGTTAAGTATATTGGTTCCTTATTGCACTAAATTGCTGCCAAAGTATTTGTCTTGTCTGATTTTGTTTAATGTTAAGATAGCTGCCAGATCTCACAGAATTGGTTTTTTGGCGAAATTATATTTGGTCAACTGATATTAATGAGCAGGATTCACCAAAATGGTTGACTATTTTGTATTTCGGGATTTCATAATAACTGAATTAAATATAAAGAAATATGGCTATACATTTTACAATAAGAAAAAAGCATTCATTGAAAATATTCGCTTACTCAAAAGTAAAAGTGAAAAATTTAATTAAACTGAAGATATTTAAAAAGGGCATTAGCATTCCCATTTCTCATGACCAATGAACATCATTATTCATAATTCCTGGTAATTGGATTATTTTAGTACTTCTTTAACTTTACTTTTAATTCATTCATCAAATCTTATCACGTTTTGACCACTGATTGGAAAAAAACAATGTCCCAATTGGTGATGTTGAACATTTCGGAAATATGGAGTTCGCAGTTATGAGCACTTTGAACAAGGTTTAAAAAATGTTAGTTCACTCCTCCATATAATATTTGTTGAATTAAAATTCCCCCTTTAATTGAAATATTCTTCTGTCTTCAGAAGCCTGCAAAATAATGCATACACAGACGTACAAATTCACCTTCGTCTGAATACATAGACAACCGCAACTACGGTATATATATATATATATATATATATATATATATATATATATATATATATATATATATATATATATATATATATATATATATATATATATATATATATATATATATAGAAGAGGGACGTTCATTGAACATTTCCCCAGACACACTTCCAACAATCATAGTCTGAATAAAATTGGAACAGATATTAAGTCTTTCTTTACTTAGGCAACGCCCGGGTTTATGCATTTTTCCTATCGTATTTTGCAACTCTGGATACCTTGTTTGTATAAGCCGGTGGGTTGAGCTTCAAACCATTGCGCCACCTTAAAAATCTGTGTCTCATCATCTGGAAAATGTGTTTCCTTAAAAACTGACTTCATGGGTCGAAAGAGGTGAGAGTCAGATGGGGCCAGATCAGGAGAATAAGGCAGATGCAGAATAATTTCATAGCCACAAGAGTACACTTTTGTCTGGGCGATATGTGAGTTATGAACTGGAGCATTGTGTTGCAGGAATCGGACTCCTTTGATCAGCATGCCATGCCTTTAAATTTTGATGACTTACTTGGTAGTGGGGCATAGTAAGTCCTCATAATTTTGGTACCCTTGGTCAGGAGATCAGTCATTACTACTCCATGCTGGTCCCAAAAGATGGTAAGCATGACCTTTCCTGCAGGGAGTTGCACTCTTACCTTCTTTGGGGTGGCAAGTCGAAGTGCTTCCACTTTATAAACTGGACTTCAGTCTCTGGATCATAGTGATGGACTCATGTTTCATCCTGTATGATAAATCTAACAAAAAAGGCTTCCTGGTTTTGTTGACACATCCAAAAGCGCCTTTGAGCAATCCACCCGTTCCTGTTTCTGAAAAGAAGTAAGGAGTATGGGAATCCATCGTGCAGACACCTCTTGCATATGCAAATGATCCAGAAGGATTTTTTTTTTTTCACAGACCTTATGCTTATCTTCACAATTTGGCCTAACTGACAAACTGATATACGGTGGTCTTCCAAAATGGCATTTTCAACATGAAGGACTGTCACTCCATCTATGGCTGAAAGGAGCCTTCCAGTTAAAGGGGTGGTGTTATGACATATGTTCTGCCACGCTTAAACTGCTGAGTGTTTTACAACATGTGATGGGCAACATCTCCATAAGTTTGTTTCATAACATCGGAGGTGTGTTTCGACGAGTGACCTTCCAAATATAAAAATCTGATCACTGCTAGGTACTCGTCTAGGTCCATAGTCAGACTTTATTTCAATCTAACATCTGTAAAAAAGGAAGAAATGTGACTTCAGTGTTACAAAATACCCTATGACCTATATTCTAATGTACCAATAAGCAGGTGAAATTTCAGTCAGATATGATAATCCCAAGTGAGTCATGGGAAACTTTAATGTACATCCCTTGTGTGTTTGTTTATATATATATATATATATATATATATATATATATATATATATATATATATATATATATATATATATATATATATATATATATATATATATATATATATATATATATATATATATATATATATATATATATATATATATATATATATATATATATATATATATATATATATTGTACTCCAGCATGTTACTCAACTATTATAATGGATAGACAATATCTTTGTGGCATCCAAGATTCAAAGATAGTTTCTCTTAGTCAGGGTCCAAAACTAAAAATTCCATTGGGGTGGTAGTTTTTCTGCCAAAATTATGAAATTTTCTATCTTGGGAGATTTTGACATGACAAATCCATTGCAACATGGTGCCAAAGCGAAAAATGAACAGAAATGGCTCAAAATGGCGTCCATTTAAAGATGGCCGCCATTTCGTACCATTTCTGCGAAGATAACAATATTTTGTCCATTTCATTGAACAAAATTATCTGTTTTTACTGTTTGGGACTAAACGAGTCTATTTCAAGTAATTTTATTGATTTTATGAATTTGTGTAGTCTTAAATTCAAGATGGCCACTAAAATGTATACGTTAACATTGCCCTTTATTTTTTGAATTTCTACATTTTTTGTTTAAATATTCACAAAATCAAACTGATTATTCATTTTACAGGACAACGTTTATGATGTTTTCATATAAATTATATTAGTATAGATAGTTTGGGGTAATAATATGTTCTCATTTCAGCAATAGGTTGTGAAATAACTGCATCGTAGAAGTATAATAACTAGGGATATGGCGTCATCGGCCAAGCGCCCAGCACGGTTTGATTATGAGCAGAAGTGCTTTGTTTGTCAAAATGATAAGAAGGACCCAAAGACAAAGTTTAGGAAAAATAAGCCTGTTTCTGATGTTACAAATATTCAAGACATAAAATCACAATGTGAACTCTGGAAAAACAAGGTAGAGAGGCCAGCCTGCATAACAGCGGCGTTGGCTATACTAGATGATATCTTTCAGGAAACTGATCATCCCAAGCTAGTATGGCACCGTGAATGTAGGCCTAATTTCATGAGCAAACTTAAACTCGACCGTTTTTCTGATAATGCAGACGCTACTGATATGGACATGGGTGGTTTGGATAATTCTGGAAGAGTATTCCTTAGAAGTTTTGAGACTGATGGGTACGGGGTTCAGTGGAGGGATGAGGCATCTTTCACATCTGTGGACGTAGATCATGCAACTGAATGGGTGAATGCTGCTGCAAAAACATCAGGTGGACTTTCTACCATCACACAGATTGACAGTGCTACACTTAAGTATGATTTCTGTGTAAAACTTTCTATCTGATATAATTTTAACTTTACTAATATTTGTAGTTAAACACTTTGCACATTATCATCTAACCCATAGGCAACACGTACATTTATCAGAAACTATAATTGTTTTTAATATATTTGTAACAATTCATATTTTAGTTTTACAATTGATAATGAAATAAAGTTTTAGATATTGTTACTATTTTTTTTCAGGTGGATGTTGTCATTTCATGCAAGATCGACTATCACTACCAATGCATGTGACTACTATAATGTCAGCCAGAATGAAAATGACTTGACACCAAGTGAACTGAAGCTTGAAGCTAGGTATGAAGACAAGCTGGTTGAACAGATGCTTAAGTATAACTTGTTTGAAGGACGTAACCCAGATAAGCTAACAACAATCATCAATAAAGATGTAGCTCCTCCCCACATTGAAGAGTCATTATTAGAAAGTGAATCTAAAGGCCAGGAAGAGGTGAAAAGGTTTATGAAGGAAAGGCTTGTTCGCGCTATTGGACAGTCTAAACCAAGTGTACTATTCAGTGCTGCAATGAAGAAAATGAAAAGTCCCACTTTTTCTAACTTATTTGAAGTGGACCAAACAGGCTCTCAGCAAAATAAAGTTGTAAATGCAAACAGAGGTGTGCTACAGCGTCTCTGTGTAGCATATGAAGCTGGAAGGCCAGTAGATCTGCAACATATCGCAAAGCATGAAATGATGTCTGTCCCCATTGCACTGTTTTATACAGATAAGACCATGAGGAAAGGAAACAAGTCAGATCTAGTCAACAACATTTGTGAAACTGCAAAAGTTCAGCCTTCCCAAATTGTTCCCCAAATAGACCCCACTTCTTCACAGCATGTTGTTGATGGGATGGCGTATGTCTACAGGGTTTCAACTAAATCGATTAGTACATTCGGAGAATTTGCTACAGAGTACTGCAAGGGGGTATATAAGTTTCCAAGCACAAGGATAGACATTGTGATGGACCGCTATGATGGAACTTCCATCAAAGATGACACACGAAGTGCTAGGGCCTCTAAATCCAAAGACAAACAAGGAAAAAGAAAACAAAAACGCAAAGCGGTGCCAAAAGTAATTTCCCCAGAAGTAAACCTGCCTCAAGGTGACAACTTCAAAAGCTTTTTGAGCATAAATGATAACAAGATTGCTCTGCAGCAGCTCCTTGGTGATACTCTCATCAAAAATGCACCTCAAGATAAGATTATTGTTGTCTCTGGGGCATTTGAAGACCCCATGGATGTCCGTTCATCCTCTTTGGGCATACAGTTAGATAGCATGGAGTCTGACCATGAGGAAGCAGATACCCGTATGGTATTAAGCATAGTCAATTCAACCGCGGAACATATTGTGGTAGTGTCACAGGATACTGATGTATTTGTGATTCTTCTTGCCAACTACAAACATTTTGGAAATAGGAAAGTGTATTTACAGCAGCAGATTGGAAAAGAACAAAAGATCACAGACATCAAATTTGTGGTAGAAGGAATCATAAGCCAAGGCATGGATCCTATATCTATCCCCCTTCTTCACTCTTTAACTGGATGTGATACCACGAGTTATATATATGGCATTGGCAAATCAACTGCATGGAATACTTTTAAGGATTTCCACAATCTTCTGGACAATACTAACCTTAAAAGCCCATCTGAAATTGACTACAAGCACGTTGAAGTCTTCATGTGCAGATTGTACAAAGACAACCAGTCATCATCGTTGGACGCCATGCGAGTTAAGAGTATATTGACTACCAATCGCCCAGAAGAAATACCCCCTACTAGTGATGCAGCTCGGCTGCACATCTCTCGTGCCTTCCTTCAAGCGCATGTATGGCAAAATGCTACTGAGCCTGTACTTGAAATGAAAACAAATGCTCTGATCTCCGTGGGGTTCAACTTAGATAGTGAGAAACAGAAATTGATACCAGTTATGATGACAAATCATCCCATTCCAGACGCTGTCATTGAAATGGTGTCATGTAATTGTAAAACTGGCTGCCAATCAAACAAGTGCAGTTGTTTCAAATCTAAACTTCAATGTACAATCCTTTGTCATAAGAGATCCAAAGAAGACCAGCCATGCATAAATAATTTTGTCTAGTTTGTTTTAGCAGTTGTGGACAGTTTAAAAAATTAGCAAATGTTTTATGTTAAAAGTGAATTAAGTTTTAACTTTTGAGCCTGTGTGCACTTTTGTTTAAGTTTATCATCAGTTGTACCTGCATTAGCCGCCCGCAGCTAGACTACTTTTTGATACCTAGTTCAACATAATATCGTATCCCATGTGAAGTAGTACCAGTTACAATAAAATATATTCATTACATATAACTATATGTTATTAAAAACTACTAATTGTGATGCTGCAATCTGTGTAACATTGTTCAAAATCAGTACTGATGTTTCCATATCATTTGTGAAAAATTGCAATCAATGGAGACAATTCCGTAAATTACAGAGATAGTCTAAACCCTCTGTTTTGGCGGCCATCTTGGATTTAAGGCAACAAGAATGTGTTCATTCAATTAAATCATTAAAAATGAACTCACTGAGGTATACATATTAAGTGTAGATCACTTTGTTCAGTCAAACTGACAAAATATGTTTATCTATACAGATATTACACGAAATGGCAGCCATCTTGAAACAGATGCCATTTTGATCCATTTCCGGGCATTTCTCGCTTTGGCACCATGCTGCAATGGATTTATCATATCAAAATACCCCTAGATATGAATTTTCATAATTTTGGCAGGAAAACTACCACCCCCAATTAAAAAATCACTTTTATGAGATTTGGAACCTGACTATCTTCGGACAGACTCTCCTGCCGATAGTTTTCAGGATAAAATCAGAAATACGTTTACTTCTCTCCATTTATTGTTTGGTGTTGGTATGGATTTCGGATCACTTTATTACCGTTCTTCATGACTACATTGAGTTTTGGAACTACACTTTGATATTAAGGATATGGTGGTGAAAAATACCACTGTAATTTTCTTGTTGCCTCACAACGTTACCACTGCTCGGTGTGGATTTCTTCGCCCATTTCCACCTCCTGATTGACCTGACATATTGACGTTTAGTCAATGCAGACTCATACACGTCAACACCTCTTTAACCCAACCCCCTTTGACCATGAACGCATCAGTGCACCCATGGAGGCCTACAGCCATCTCATCTCATTTTACCAGGAAGTCTTCCATCCAGAACTTTGCCAAACACCAATGGCTCCTGCCAAGCACAGTATTTATCACCATTTCAAGACAACTGGCCCCCAGTGTTTGCCAGATATGGGCGTCTAGCCACATATTGTTTGGTAGCTGCTAAACAAACGTTCACCGAAATGAATAAAAATGGGCCTTTGCCAAAAGGCATCAAGCCCATGGTCGTCACCCTTACACATCGACCTGAAGAAGGATGGTTCCCTGTACCCTTATTTGGATTATAGGCATCTGAAGATGCAGACAGAACCAGATCACTACCTCCTCCCCCAACATCACCAACGTTAGCTCCTTTTTGCACAAAGAGGTGTTTTCCCACCCTCGACTTTTAGAAGGGGTATTATTTGGCACCTGTGAATCCAGGAGACCTCCCCAAGACCACCATCACCAATCTCCTTTGCTACATATGCATTCAATTAGTCTTTTTTTGGCCTTCATAATGTTGGGGCTACTTTTCAATGCCTCATGTATGGCATCTTAGTGAAAATCCCATTCTACGTTTGTTATATGGACAACTTGACTTGTGTTCTCTTCCTCCAAAGAGGAATACCTCTGGCACCTATGCATCTTTTTTATCTACCTACAACAAAACCATCGTGTATTCCAGTACAAGAACTGTATCTTTGGTGCCAATGAAGTATCATTCTTAGGGCACCGCTTCACTCCTGAAAGCATTTACCTTCTCCCTGAGAAGGTATCAACTGTTCAGAACTTCCCCACGCCTTCAATCGTCAAAGAACTGCAAGAATTATTGGATATGATAAACGATTATCACTGGTACCTTCCAGCCATGGCTGCCACTCTTGCTCCCCTCTATGCCTCTCTCAAAGCTATACCAAAAGACACGAAGTGGGGTCCAATTTAGGAAGCGGCCTTCTGCAATGCAACGAATATCCTATCAACTGTTTCTGCTCTCATATTTCCTGTCCCATATTCCTCTTTCCTTCTCTCCACCGATTCCACTGACATCGCTATTGCTGCTGTACTCTATCAGGAGTCAACTGCTCGATCCGTTCATGGCCTTCTTCAGTAAAAAACTTTCCAAAGTGGAATCCGGCTACTGTACCTTCGACTGTGAATTACTCGTGGTACATTTGGCTGTCTGTCATCTCCTGGTAAAATGAATCCCATTGTCGGTGCACTGTCAAGAAACACATTGGCTGCCATTCACCTGGGATTAGATTATAATGCCCTGGCAGAAAATCAACGACAAGATCCAGAATACCTAGCATGTAGGACATTCTGCACAGCTCTCCATTTTTGATGACGTCACCTTTGACGATTCCAATGCCACCCTCCTCTGTTATGTCAGAACTGGTAGGCCATGACTATGGATACATGCCCTCATGTGCTAACGAGTGTTTGATTTCACCGATGGCCTCTCACATCCCTCGGGCCAATCTGCTGCACAGCTACTGAAGAAGAAATTCATTTGGATGTTATTGCTAAGTATTGGGTCCACTCCTGTAGTTCATGCAAAACTTCAAAAGTACATCGACACTCGGATTCAGAACTGGTTACCTTTCCTAAACTTCACTGTTGGTTTGCCCATTTTCATGCCGACATAGTAGATCCTCTACCCACATCACAAGGACACCATTGCCTGTTTAATGTTATTGACTACTACACTCGTTGGCTGCTAACCCCATGTAAATTGGAACGTCCTCCTTATGTAAATCTCCCTTACTCTCAGGGTTGATGGCGAGATTTGGGATCCCTGAGAATATTTCTTCTGACGGGTGTATTACTTTCACCTCTCAATTGTGGACGTTATTTGCAATCTCCTGAACACCACCCTATTTCAGGCAACCAACTACAACCCAACAGCAAACGGAATGGTTGAATGTTATCATTCCACCCTAAAAGCAGCTTCTCTGTCCCGCTGCAATGACTCCAACTAGGTCCTCCTGGATTTAAGGACCACTCCTTAAGGACGCTTTGGATGTTTCGACTGCTTAAATGGTGTATGGCGACCCGTTGGTCCGTTTCATGTAAGTCTCCTTTTCTCTCAGGGAGGATAGCGAGATTTGGTATCCCTGAGCATATCACCTCTGAAAGGTTTACTACTTTTACCTCTCAATTGTGGACATCATTAGTGAATCTTTTGGGCATCACCCTACATCAGACAATCACCTTACAACCCTGCAACTAGGAGAATGGGTGAATGTTTTCATTCCACCCTCAAAGCAGCTTGTATGTCCTGCTGGGTCCTCCTGGAATTAAGGACCATTCCTTAAGGATGCTTTAGAGATCTCAGCAGCTGAATTGATGTATACCGAACCATTGGTCGTCCCTGCTGAATTCTTTCCATCTGGAACATCCTCTGACATCTCCAGTGCCTAAATCACATATTGGAAAAATTTGCTCCCTGCCGTCAAAATTACACGCCACCTGCAGAGGAACAACACTACCAAGCAACCACTGACGTCCACTTGCACAGGCCATATCCCCATGACCCATCCTAAACAGATGTCTTTCTTAATTGACGTTCGTGGTAAAAATGTCTGGGTCTCCATCGATCGCCTAATGCCTGTGTATCTTATGCAAAAGGACCTGACTACATTTCACCTCTGTAGGACAGTGCCCCCTATTTCACATGTATGTGGTTTTTAAGGCGGAGGCTACATACTGCAAATGTTTCATACACGCTCATACACTGTTATGATATTGCTTTTTTTATCTATCGCTCTCTCCCACATTGATAATAGTAAAGCATGTTTAAGCTTGCCATCGCATGATTCATATTGTTTGAATTTCTGTGCCATTGTTGATCTCAACTGTTCGTATATAGGCTCATTATCTTGTTGAATAAAGTCACTTGCATTCACCTCGCCTCTCTGTTTGTACTTAACAGCTTTCTCGCAACGCTTTCATAGGAGATGTAGTTCTAATCCAATAGCAGCGTGAGTTAGTATTTTGACATAATCCTAATTATCTAGTAAATAACTTAATTCAACTGATCTATTCTTCGTCGTTGCTCGCTTCACATGCAGTTCTGGTATGCAGTACATGTTATACTGCGCATGCCAGCCACGTGGAAGAGTATTTTCACAATTGGACTGTCATAAAAAGGAGAAATTCCATGAAGTATTTTAATAGAAAGAAGTTCTGGTTTACAAATTAACTATATTAACTGTATTGACAAAAAGTAGTTTCTGGACATTGCATAATCGATCAAAAGAACACTGATGATATTTTTCATGTAGTTACAAATTTTAGAGAGCGGATGGTCTGAACATTCATTATTGGTGACCACCAGCGGTTGTGTAGGGAGTTCAAGGTTATTGTTAAGTTGGAATTTTAAGGATAACATCAAAATACACTTTAAGAGAATGTGATTACAAACTTTTATTTCAAGACATGTGTTATACTCATCGCATAATAAGAAAAAATAGTACAAATATATACTCAGTGTAACATTGACGGAATGAAGTCCGGTTTTGTTTATGATGAAAATGCTAATTGATCTTTTATCACATGTTCAACTACATTTCATCTTTTTTCTGAACACTTTATTCGTTTCTTTGATAATACCAAAACTGACAATAAAACGTAAAAACTATAGAATGGCATACTAATTTTAAACTTAAACACAGGATAAATACCTTAATTAGTTCCATATAGATATTTGTCTATCATGAATATTCAAAATATTAGTGAATTTTATATCCTTTCAGTATTTCATTATCATAAGAAAAATGTGATAACATACCTCTTTAGAATCGATTTGATGAACTCAGAGACCACTTCAGTAACATTTACATAGAGTTCATATTCCAACGTGATGTATTTAAACAAAGCGGCTTTGTCAAACTCACCCAGTAAATGTTCATTGTTTCAATTGTTTTTATAACGATCTTTTAATATATTGGATAATATAAAATGTTTTACATACACTAGCTAGAAAAAATTTGAAAATAATTACATGTTTTTTTTTTCTTCTTAGGAGCGATGGTTTAGCAGTTTTAACCGACAGAATTCCACAAAACAAGGTCAAATACACATTCTTCTAGCGACTGATAGAAACGAAAATTGGAAAGGTAATTGGTAGCAGCATCAGGCTGAATGCAATATATTTGATTATTTTCGTAAGTAAAATGTCAAATGTTTAATTAAAATTTACATAATACGACGAACGCATTGAAAAAATTCCAATTAATGAACAAAATAATGAGGAAATATTAAACTGGCATTAATAACGCTTTATTACAGTGATAAAAAGATATATATTTTTTTTTTTTACTTTAATCTTCAATTAAAGCGTGCACTCTCATCTGTATATGACGTTTTGAATGTCAGTGGTGCTTATCACATATTAGAGATTTCTGATTTCAACAAATCTCTTCTTATTCGCATAAGCCAGTAGCTCTTCTAGGAGATGGATACTTCAAACTCAAACCATTATTCTCTAGTCTTGGGTCGTGCCATTGTCTCTGTACCATGGTCTTCCACTGTCTTAGGGTAGAGTTCTGTTTCTTGAGGGTACATTTGGGTACGCTGTTCTGTCTTGTTTCTCTTCCTCTTGTTTAAAAGTTTTTATAGATGATATAGGAGATATCTATTTTAATGTTACTCTTCTTGAATCTTTATTTTTTCTTATTTCCTTTCCTCATTGGGCTATTTTCTTTCTTGGAGCCCCTGGGATGATAGCATCCTTCTTTTCTAACTAGGGTTGTAGCATAGCAAGTAATAATAATAATAATAATAATAATAATAATAATGATAATAATAATAATGATAATAATAATAATAATAATAAGTATGGTGGGTCAAGCTGGACATCCTTCCCACTAACAGGTTAGTGAGAGGACCACTTTTCATCGGCCGTAATCTGTAGCAGAGTAACTGAAATTTTCGGTGCTTTGCCCGTAAATTTTCCGAGTGTTACCGAGTTCATAGTTTGAACGGTGCCTAAACACATTATTTTTTTTTTTCTCGTGTAATTGAGACGACCTCCTGTAACCATGCATAGTTCGACTAGCTGAAGGCTACCATTGTGTGTTTGCAATGGCAGCCAGGGGTTCTTCCCCTCAGATGTCTCACCTTGAGGAGCCACAAAAATCGACCCAGCTTACCAGTAATGGAACCAGTCCCTGGAATCTCAAGGGACCTTCAATGAGAGACCCAAGAGCACCTATCGGGAGAAACAACAGCAGTAGAAGAAGAAGACCAAGACAACCAGGACACTGACACCAACAGCAACCCTACCCAGCAGCCACCTTCACAGCAGACCACTCACAGGACGTCACATCCGACCAGATTCAGGCTAACTCCTGGACCCAACACGACTTCGTACGCTGCCATTGCCGCCATGGAGGCCAGTAACCCACACCTGAATATGACTACTCGTCCCAATCGCAGGGGACTAGTCATCTCTGCTCAGGACCAACCAACCAAGACCTTTCTTGAGACACAGGATAACTTGCTTAAGCTTGACCTCATCGACAGGCCTACCACTATCATCATAGTGTACGACCTCGACCTGCTACTTGAACCTGTGCTCCACCATCCTTCCATTCTCACTGCCAAGAGATGTGAGGGAAAGGCCGGGAGGAGATCCCACAAGCTGAAGGCAGTCATTTAGGGACCTCGTCCTTTTCAGCTCTCTTTCGGCCACTGGGGCACCTTCTGCACTTCCGAGAGCCTCTCATATGCTTCAGGTGTCAGAAATTTGGCCACCACAGGAGCCGCTGCACAAGTCTGGAGATCTGTGTAGTTTGCCGCAGCAGACATCACCCAATAGCCTACTGCATTGCCAGGTTTAAGGCTGGACACCACACCACTGCAAACTGCCCGAACTGCAGAGGATCTCATCCTGCTCGGCAGGACAGATGTCCTTTTAGGCTGCAGCGCATTGCAAACCGCCAGGGAGTAGACCACCACTACAACTTGCACCCACGTCAGCAACGTAGAATGCACCGACCTCCAACCAACCACACCACTCCACCAACCAAATCTTAGCCCCTCCAGACATGCCATTCCTGAACTTCCTTCTCCTCTAAGTCTCTCCCCAGCACCTAAACCTCAACGTCCTCCCAGACCTCCTCCAAAGTCAAAACGATCCCCTTCCCACACTCCTTTTACGCCTTCACCACTAATATTCACCTCTCATCCCATTCATTCCGCTGCCTCCTAGCTGATTAGACATAAACCTTCTTCATCTTCCTCCACACCTGTAACACACACATCCAGCTCCTCTCACTACTTAAGAGAATTTCCCAGCCTACCTAGTCCCGCTGTTAGAAGCCAACAAAGCACCTCACACCCCGCCACCCCACCCCCCAGCAAATAATTGTAACGAATAACGAATAACGAGTAACGCATATGACCTTACTGCTTGCCTCATGGATGCTCTCCGCAACTTTTTGCAGTCCCGTAAGATCAAGTTCACTCAGAAGTCTCTTGATGACTTCATTTTTTATAATCCCACCCAGGAACTTCAAGCTCAATTCCCTTCATAGTCCCTCCAGCAAACGATCCCAACACAACCACTCATAACAACGAAAATACCCACTACAACACCAAGTGAAAGTGCTCTAATGGAACGTTTGCGGACTCAGAAATAAATTCGCCTTCCTGCAATCCCAAACTTCAGTGCAAGACCCAGACATCTTTGTACTGAAAGAAACTCTGCTAAATGAGAACACACCAATATGTGTTCTCAGGATACAAAGTGTACACCACGTATCAATCACCAACGACAAGAGGACTAACTTTGTGAAAAATATCATCCCCTCCAAAATAGCAACAAGCATCGACTGTGGAACAAAGGCAGAGACACTCTGCATTCAGATATCTCTGCTAGCCACAACTCTCACAGTCCACAATATTTTCAAGTCTCCAGCCAAAAGCATCAATGCAGAGGAGCTTTTTGCCGCCGCCTCTGAGGACGACACAATAATTGTAGGCGACTTCAACGCTCACCACCCGTTTCTGAACTCAATATCAACAACAAATCAAACAGGCAGACACTTGCATGCCCTACTGCAAGAATATCCTGATATAACATTGCTTAACAACGTTACAGAAGCCACCAATTTAAAAGGCGGTTGTTTGGACCTCACCTTCCTTTCTAGCACCATACAAAGAGGCGCCAAATGGCAACTGCATCCTGTACTAACAAGTGTTCACCTTGCCATAGAAGTTAAACTCGAATTGGAAAAATACCCCCCCCCCCCGGCTCCTCCACCCCCTAAAAGGTGGAACCCAGTGTTTGCCAACTGGGAAAAATTCGAAACAGCTATGACAGAATGGGCTCTGGAATACATCAAGAACCCTCACATTGATATTTCCACCCTATCACTTGACTTCAACAAACAACTAGATGTAGCCGCCAGTGTATCCATGCCTCAGTAAAAGCACTGAATGGAAACACGCTGACGCCTGGTACTATAACAGCCGCATCAAAGAAATGAATGCCAGAATCAACCGAAGCAGAGAAATCTCTTCAGGAAATACAGAACTTATGAACTTCATGATCTACTTGTGGAAATCATCGAACATTCGGTACAAGTATCACCAGAAGTTAAAACAGATAAATAGTATTCAGGGTGCCATGAAGTTAACTTCAGCAAATCCCTAGCAAAAAATATGGGGCTGATTCAACAAATTTTCTGGGAAATACAGTACACCCAGAGTCACACATCCAGACCAATTAACTGAAGCCAACAGAATTGCCAATAACTTTGCTGACAGAGCAAAAACCACAAATCTACCTCTGCAAGCTATAAACAGGCAGAGAACACTGCTCCCAATCAGAAACAATATCATAGAAGCCGCCTGCAACATGAGAGATGACACCAACAACCCCTACACCATGGAAGAACTTAACACGGCCCTTGCAAAAGGTAGAAAGGGCACTGCCTCCGGAGCTGACCTCATCATGGGAAGCCACGTGAAGTTGGTGTACTTTCACTTAATCAACAGAACATACACAGAAAGACTACGTCCAATTACATGGAACCAACAAGATACAAAAACTATCCCAAAACCCAAGGAACCAGACACCTACCGACCCATAGCTTTGATCAGCTGCACCGAGAAGGTAGCTGAGAGAATGGTACTCAACAGAATGCCTACAGGAGCGGCATAGGCACTCAAGAATGTATTACAGATGTTCTTACAACAATTAATGACAAAAAAAGCCTTTGTCATCTTCCTCGATCTCGAGAAAGCATTTGAGCTAGCCAGCTCACCTGCCATCCTCTTCACACTTGTGGAAAAAAAGAGTAAAAGGATATTTACTGGCCTGGACTCGGAACTACACTCTAAACTGAGAAGACAGAGTCACCATCCAAGGAAAAAACACTGAATTCATCCCCCTAGAAAACGGAATGCTACAAGGAGGCATATTAAGCCCCTACCTGCTCAACCTACTGATGGAGAATTTAGCTACTCTAAACCTCCTAAACGGAGTGGAAATCTTCATATATGCTGATGACATATGCATCATATGCCCACATAGAGCATATGCAAGAAACGCTACCCAAAAGGCACTGGACATGATTCAGGCCAAGTGCAACGACCTTGGCCTAAAGATCAACACCAACAAAACCAAAGCCTCAGAACTTTACTCTGAGAGGCGAAGCCATCGAATGGGTAAACCAATTCATGTACCTTGGAGTAATTATCAGCAAAACCATATCACTGGCCAATGAAGTAACTTACCTCAGAGAGAAGACTAAGATTCATCTCTCAGCCATGAGACGAACGACCTCCCTCAAACAAGGAGTATCAAACAGCTTCCTAAGACTGTTTTATGTACAAGCAATTCGATCCTACATCGATTATGCAGCACCTACACTCACCACACTGACTGACACCCAAAAAGCATCTTTGGAAGTGGTGCAAAACAATGCCATGAGTTTTATTAGTGGCTCTCCAATGTGGACTAGACTCTACTTACTAAGAGCCGAAACTAACCTAATTTCCCTCTCAGCCAGGACTGACATCAGGAACAGCAGCATCACATTCAAGTCAATCATCACAAACAGAAAATGCCCACTCAACAACACACTCAAAAACCTTCTCCCTCTGGCGGAAAAGATACACCCGCCAAATTCTCATGCAAAGAAACTGCTGGACACACTTAGAAGAATGCAAATGCAAAATGAGGCCCACAAAACCAAGGGATAACAAAAGCACGATGGCTACAGCACTCCTGCCCCCTGGGCTCAGCACCCCATCCTATAGAACTTCACCATCCTTCCAGCAGAAAGCAAAGCTCTCTCTACACCAGAGCAACTCACTGAAGCAGCAAAAAATGCAATCAGGAACACACCAGTACCTAATATCTACTACACTGATGGATCACTTGACCGCAACATCCCTGCAGCAGCTGCTGCAGTTGTCTCTCCATCAGGCTACAGAGAAAATTTGAGACTTTCTAACCACGCCTCCATACTACAAACCGAGCTAGTGGCAATTGCAAAAGTCCTAGAACCCTCTGCCAACCTACAAGAAGGAAACACAGCGATCCATACAGATTCAAGAGGAGCCATTCTGGCTCTCAGCAACAAAGAACCTACGGAAATTGTTTACCTCATCACAGCAATTTGGTTCTTAGCCTTAGCTCATTAAAGCAACAATAGGCAAGTAACCTTGAATTGGATCCCAAGTCACACCGGAATCTCTGGCAATGATGAAGCTGACCATCTAGCGAAATCAGCACTATTGTGCCAGACTATAAGCATCACTCTACAACCTCACTCAAAACCATCAAAAATCAAATGGCTGCCTACTGCAACATCCAAAAGACAAGTGAAGTAATGCGAGCCATCCTTCATGGATCAAGATCTGCAAAGTGGTACATTGAAGCTACAAACCTATTACCACACCCAATAGCAAGACAAACACCCCGACAAGTCGCAGTTATCATTTGCAGACTGCGACTGGGATATCTGTGCAGCTGGCAAAACATCATGGACAACGGTAAAGACCCAGCAGCACAGCATAGACCAAAAAGACCATGCAACTACTGTGAACAAGAAACAGAACCTCTACAGAACTACTTACTGTACTGTCAGAAAAGAAGCCTACTTAGACAGGATCTCAACCCCAATAATCCTGCAACTGCAACAGCAATTGTCAAACATATGATTGCCAATGTTGATACCTTCTCAGCCTTTCTCCGCAGCTACCCTCCACCAAGATAACATAGTAAAAGCATAAGTTTGTAACCTCAACAACCCTTTCACCCCTTTTTTAGCTTTTCTTCTAATTGCAATCTTTCTCAAAGGTTTCAGTTCAGGCAGCCCTCTCAACCATACAGCACATAGACGTCTCAATGACAACAATGACAAGTAACTTTTTATCTTTATTTTTGGTCTAGAATTTTTAGGTACAGGAATGTTTATTCCATCCTTTCTCTACCACTCAAAGCTGTAACAACTCCCTCTTTCGGCTCTCTCTCACTTAGCTGAAACCTCACACTATCTCTCTACCTAATAACTTAAGCTTAAACCATTAAGAAGTTTTTTACTTCACCTATATCAATATCTCCAACTAAAACTTTTCAACTCCTTCCCGAGCTCTCCTACTCATCGGGACTTACTACTGTAACTCTTTTTCTCGAACTAAATACTGGAGCCAGTAGGCTCTTGGGAGGGACATCCCCTTCCCACTGTCACCTTTTTCCTTTTTCTCAATAGGCATGAAACTATTGCTTGTTTCCATCCAAAACCAAAAACCTAACACCAAATCCTAAAATAAAAGTTGCAGAATACCCCACATCCAAAATCCAACCAAAACACCTACGGGCTGCAAGAATGCGAGAGCCCGTGTCGGCAGCAAGAGCCAGGCAATCATAAACAACAACAAGACTCCTAGGGTATGTTTAATATATTTACATTTAATGAAAACTCCCATGACTCAATTCGGAAGATAAGGGCATACAAATGGTGTATTAGAAATATAACTACAAACATATAAAATAAAGTTGTCTAACTTTATCGGAATAAACCATGTTAAATAACTATACTCTAATGAAATTAGGAAGTGTTAAGTCTATATAAATGATTTGAACATTCTAAGGCAAACGGCCAATAACCTTTTCAACTGAAATATAACAGGAAAAGAAAATGCAAAAAGAAATGTACCAAATCATCTTGGTATTAGTTTCACATGCAATAACAAAGTGAAATTAATACAATGTAAACTACTGCATAGTTCACAGGATGGGGGCACACTATATGGTATTTATTATGTAGTTTTCTTATAAATTGGAGTGCAATATGCAGTTCACTTATATCTGAAAATAGAGAGGCCTGTTGTATACATTATGGAAATTGTTCCGTAGGATACGGATGCTGCGAGGTGACACCTGTGAAATACGTTGAGAGAGAGAGAGAGAGAGAGAGAGAGAGAGAGAGAGAGAGAGAGAGAGAGAGAGAGAGAGATGTAAATTAATATTCTATAACAGGAACGTCAAAATACACAATACTGTCAGAGGCGAACGATATACACATTGTGTCTTACAACCTCCATAGGTACATAAATGCCAAATAACCATATATGCATTTACGCTTTGTGTTTTTCAATTACCCATGGGAGAGTATAGATTCTCCAAGTAATGACTCATGTTTGTTGATAAGTGATTTCCACTGTTTAATAAAAACAAAATTAGACTAGCATTTTGAATGATCACACTAGTGATCCTCTTTGATAAAGATGTAATATTTCTTCTAAGCATTAGATATTTACATTATGTCACTAGAGCTTTCGAAAAGTAATATACAGTGAGAAAAATATGGAGAGGAATTTGCATAAGCATCTCTGCAGAGTTAGAAATTGACCTACTATGAGAGCACGCATACAGATACACCCATCTTTTATTGTGCACGCACAGACTCATACATAAATGTCAAAACTTTAGCAGTAGTGCAGCCCTTCAAAGAGAAGGAATCGATGAATCTTATGCCAGGCCACTTGATGATATCTACATGGGTAGTACAAAACTCTTGAAACGACATAAAAATAGTGAGAAAATTCTGATTGAGAAAGTAGTTAGACTGGGAGACCCTATCTTTCCTAAATTATTCACAGGCTGCCCAGATGTTTTCAAGAATTTAAATTAAGAAAATGTTGAAATTAAAATTAATGGGAATACCTTAATAACTTGAGATTTGCAGATGATATAGTTCTGTTTGGTGAATCATGGGAGGAATAACAAAAGATGATAGATTTCAATAGAGAAAGCAGAAATGAAGTACTGAAAGTTAATATGACTATAAAAGTAATATAGCGTTCAATGAAAATGCGGAGAAAACTAAAACCTGTAATGGATGGACCTCTAAAAATTGCTAATAAATATACATACGTAGGACAGACACTAAGTGTTTCCCCAAGGCATGAGACCGAAATAAAAAGAAGGATAACAATAGGATTGGGAACTTCTGGTAAACAAAATAAGATTGTGAAACGTTCAATGCAACGCTATCTAAAGAGAAGAGTATTTAATGAAATGGTTCTATAAGTATTAACTTATGCATCAGAAATTTACAGCCTTACCAAAGACTTAGAGCATAAGCTAGTTACAACTCAAAGAGCTATGGGAAGAAACAGAAAAGGACCAACATAGATACCAAACCAAAATAAGGTAGAGGATATTTAAAAAAAAAAAAAAAAAATGGAAATGGGCAGGATATATAATGAAAATGACATATAATAGATGGATATAGCGGCTTTGGCACTTACACCCTATAAAAATTGCCTTCGCCGAAAAATAACATCACAAATAAAAGTTCTTTAAAAAATCGTTATGTCCAAACTATAACAGATTAAGGCTTCTATTTAGTTGCATTATATTACCAAAAGGTTGAACTTTGTACTAATGTGAAAAAAAAACATTAGTGAAATGCTAAAAAAGAAAAAAAAAGGTATCAAACATGAAATTTATAAAAAATTAATCGTAAATATTTTTTTTGTTTGTTGTTTATTTCATAAAGAAAATGTAATTATTTAGTTTGAGGAATTTTTTTAATACGCTAACTATGTATAATGGTATATCTTTCACGCGGATGCAAATTCTTTCCAATAAATGTAATATTAAGTGAGATGTAATTTAATGAAAAATAGCATCTTATTCAGAGCAAAAATTTCAGAATTTTGACCTACTTATGTTGAGGTTTTCCCTTGGAACAACCTAATAAATCAGGATCAGAAACAATTAAGGACACTATTGTAAAAAACTATTAAATTTTCAATAAAATGAATAAATGAAAAATATATCCATTTTTGGAAATATATTGAGCAATTTAGCGTAGTAGACGGAGTAAGGTTTGCAATATTGTTGTAGGTGTTTTTATGATAACATTATTTGCATAGAAACCTTAATAAGTTTTTTGTCTTATATACCATATAAAAGTACAGAAAAGGGCTTTCTAATTATGTATGATATATGTATATTGCAGTTATTTATATATGCAAAAACCAACATAGAAAAATTTGTCTACGTGAGTGTAAATTAAGAAAAGTCACTATGGACATCAGCATGTCCTGCTCCGCATGCTCTGGTACTACTCATTTTCCTTTAGGCTCCACATGTCTTTCAACCATCTGCCCTCTGGTCGTGTGATTTTCTTGTTCTTTGAGTGACATGCATATTTACACCGAATTTCACCCCCCAAAAAGTTACATACGACGCAGCAATGTGGGTCATCGGGTCACTTATGGCAATAGATATTTTCCCAAGTCATCGGATCACCAGATGGCTAAGAATAACAGTATAGATGCCTGTAGGTTGCAAAATGGGCAGGGGAAGGAAGAGAAAAGGATAGATTGACGAAAAAAGAAAATTTTGGATATTGACTGGCATAGAAAGACCCTAAGTAGACGCAAGCGAAAGATCACGCACACACATACATACATATATACACATATATATATATATATATATATATATATATATATATATATATATATATATATATATATATATATATATATATATATATATGTATATATGTATATATATATATATATATATATATATATATATATATATATATATATATATATATATATATATATATATATATATATATATATATACATATACATATACATATACACACACACACACACACACACACACACATATATATATATATATATATATATATATATATATATATATATATATATATATATATATATATATATATATATATATATATTGTAATGGCCTCGTTAGACCACAACACTCACTAGTCTACAGGACCATAAATAATCAATACTTAAGTGTTCAAAAGACAGTAATCCACAAAGGTGGAAGCAAGCCCAGGTAAATGCAGCACAAGAATAACTTAAGGGGGATAACAAACAATGAAATAAAAACCAATATATATTACAATTCAATAAAATACAGAAAGTAATAACTAGGCCTCATCATTAACATTAAATCAATAATACCACTTACAAAACATATACCCAAATTATCAGTCAACACATTCAACCTCTGAAGGAGGAAAGGGGGCCCAGAGAGGAATAAAAAATAACGAAAAGAAAGGAATAACCTAAATTTTACATGCTAAAGGATGATGATATGATGAAGGTCTCCTTCAAGCAATTCTACGATATTCATGTCATCCATTTTGATTGCAAGTAATTACAACACTTTACATATAACAAAATTATTTCACTTGCAATAGCGCCAACCAACCAAACACTGAGGAGGTGTAACCATACCACCTAACACTAACAACACCCCAAGAATTACGCTTGCACTGCAACAAGAACACCACAGGATACGATCAATCCTGGCAAGGTCACCAATTTTAATGGCCTCGTTGGACCACAACACACACTAGGTTTGCAGGACCATAAATAATCAATACTTAGGTGTTCAAAAGGCAGCAATCCACAAAGGTGGAAGCAAACCCAGGTAAATGCAGCACAAGAATAACTTAAGGGGGATAACAAAACAATGAAATAAAAACCAATATATATTACAATTCAATAAAATACAGAAAGTAATAACTAGGCCTCATCATTAACATTAAATCGAAAATACCACTTACAAAACATATACCCAAATTATCAGTCAACACATTCAACCTCTGAAGGAGGAAAGGGGGCCCAGAGAGGAATAGAAAATAACGAAAAGAAAGGAATAACCAAAATTTTACATGCTAAAGGATGATGAGATGATGAAGGTCTCCTCCCAAAAGTACTTCAATAAGGGCAGCGGACGGCAACTCTCAATACCACTATCGAGCTCCAACAGAAATTTGACACTGCAGCACAGCCGTAATCATACTCATTCATAATCATGGACGCCGGTTCCCAGTAATCTTGGTCAATACTTTACAAGAAATGAATGACACGCCTTACCGTCACCAAGCGAGGCCCCTCTGGCAAGTACTGCACCAGAGGCAATAATAAAATGGCAGAGATGTGAAGTAACGGCCAGCTGATGTGAAGATATATATTTGTTCAGACACTTGCTGTACATCCAAGAGGTAATACGATCACAATTCGGGGTACAGATACCAACTGCCTGAAGCTTGGAAACCCGGTCTCAAGTCAACTCAGCAGAGCCAAAATATGGAGGGGAGAAACAGGGAGGATTAGTCAACAAGACTATACAAAAATACCACTGGAGTGAGGAGACACCTACTAACAAGAAGGCGAACTAACCATGAACTTTACAGCCTTCAAAAATGAATGAGGAACTTAAAAACTAACCTAAGTAAGCTAATACATTATAAAAAACATAAGGCTTACTTACACCTCCTCACCCAGAGAAAAAAAACTTTTCAAGACACAAGTGCAAAATTCAAGACAAAAATGCAAAAATTTACATTAAAAGTTAAGGGAATCAAGTATACAATATACACACTTGAAATATAATATAAACAACGAACAAATGGATTAAAAATGTTAACAAATGTAAAGTATCACTATCACCATACACCAAATAATTGCACCAAGTCCTCATCTAGGACTAAAATCAATAATTGATTATCACCATATGGGATCACCTAGGTTGCAAGAGGAGAGGGAGTGGCAACTAAAAAAAACATACTACAAAACCAAATTGTCATACACCAATCACCAACAAAATATAGTGTCCAAATAAAGGATTCATTACCTAGGTAACTTGCAAATACTTATACTAACAGGTGATATCCTTAATGCCTCAGAGGCTACCTTAAATATACACCACATCCTTCGTCAAATATGAATAGTACACCATTTTGCTGTTCACACCAGACTGGCAAAGTATGTGAAGGGAAAGGAGGTTCTTCCCTTGTGAATTGTTCAAAGCCGCGAGTGAAGGTATTATGATTTAATGTCCCGAATATATCATACACCTTAGCTGTACTTTTCCACAGCACAACCCTCATAGCACCAGTACATTAACCTTTCACCCAAGTGTCTTGAACAAATAAAATGTTACAGCACTAACACAGCACTTTTCTTTTACGCACTATTAACAATACTTTGGAGTCCACACTCTCCTGACAAAGGGGTGTATAAACAAATCAGTTTGTCACAAAAATCTTAACCTAATTTACATACCCAACTAACGTTATAAATACCATCACCTGAAACATAAGGAGTCCAATATAGGATCATTCATAATTACCCAAACCACCTCACATAACCAGATAATTTTGATAAAACCTCAGTTTTAAGCATAATTCAACCCCCCCCCAAAAAAAAAATAACACCAGTTCATTATAAACTTCACCACCTCCACAAGCAATTAAAGGCATAAAGATATAACTAACCTTTAAAATAACAGTTGCATGCATCAACGAACAATACTAATCTTACATTTGGTCAACATCCATCTTTCATATCAAATCATAATCAACCGTCAATACTACATCCAACATTGGAGTGTTACATTACATAATCCGTTCAACCTAATAAAAGAAACCATATATAAATAATTATTAATACTCAAACAGTTACCACGAGTGCCAGAACTTACCAACAGGTGAAGAAAAACCCTTATAATTACCTCGTTCGCACTTACTCTGCCAGCCGGGACAATGCATCGGCCACCATATTCTGTTTACCTGGGATATGCTTAAACTCTAGATCAAATTCTTGGACCAAAATACTCCAGCGCATCAATCTCTGATTCTTATTCTTGTACCGATTGAAGGACGTTAATGGATTATGGTCCGTACAAACTTTAATGGGCCCACCTGAGGAGGAGAGATAGACATTAAAATGAGTTAATGCTAAGATCAAGGCCAACATCTCCTTCTCGATTGTGGAATATTTTCTTTGAGGCAAAGTGAGCTTTTTAGAAAAATACGCCACCGGGTGGACGATACCATTTTCGTCAGCTTGACTCAATACAGCACCAACCCCCACATCATTCGGATCAGTGGTAAGCTGAAATGGAGCGTCAAAATTGGGAGCTGTTAACAAAGGCCGACTAATGAGGACCAGTTTTATCCTCTCTAATGCTTCCTGAGCCTCCTTACTCCAAAAGAATTTAACATTTTTCTTCAACAAAGCAGTAAGAGGTTCCGCAATGTCTGAAAAATTGCGAATGAATCTGCGATAATAGCTTGCCATCCCTAATACCCTTCGCAAATCTTTCCTATATTTAGGAACCTCTACTTTACGAATGGCCTCAATGTTAGCCTCCTTGGGAGCCACCATACCTGCTCCTATCTCATGTCCAAGATATACCACAGTTGCTTTTGCAAAATCCGACTTTCTTAAATTAATAACCAGGCCTGCTTTCCTAAGAACTTTGAATAAGGCCTCAATTCTCTTCAGGTGCGAATGCCAGTCGTCGCTAAAAATAACGAAGTCATCGATATACACCACACACACCTCTAGACCACTAACCAACGAATTCATAAGTCTCTGAAAGGTGGCAGCAGCATTTTTCATCCAAAAGGGCATTACCTTACATAGAAATAACCCCTGTTGGGTTACAAAAGCCGAAACACTTCTGGCCCTTTCTGACAAAGGCACCTGCCAATATCCCTTTAATAAATCAAATTTTGTAATGTATTTAGCCCGACCCATGCGATCAATGCAATCTTCCACATGAGGCAATGGAAAACTATCAGCCTTGGTCACCTCATTAAGCTTCCTATAATCAAAACAAAGACGATAGTCTCCGTCCGATCTCTTCACCAACACAACCGGAGATGACCAAGGACTACAACTCGGCTCGATTAAATTATGCTTGAGCATATACTCAACCTCTCTAGCAACAATTTCATTATTTTTTGGGTTCAACCTATAAGGAGCCTGCTTCACGGGCGTGGCGTCCACTACGTCCACGTCATGCTGCAAGATCGTGGTCTTGCCGGGCACATTAGAAAACAAGTCCTTATATTTTAAATGAATTTTTAAATTTAAAATTAATTTTCGAACACTTACCTGTATAACTTAATTCAGCCGATCACATCTGTGTCGGCTCCAAACAGATATAACTAATTAGGTGACTAATTATCTTACCCTCATTGATTGTGACCAACCGACAATTGGACCAAAAAGTCTCATTAAGATTGAGTTAATAAAATTAAGGAAATCTCGATAAAGAATGAAACTAAAGCACAATACCTGCAGACTTTTTGGAACGAACGGTCGTCAAAATCTTTAGCCCTGACGGCTTTAACTGTTTAACAGGTAACTGCTTGTCAATTAGAAAATTGACAGTTGGTCACGTGGTCCTCTATCCCTCCCCCACCAATGGTGGGGGGGGGATCCCTCCACCAACCGGTTATTGAGCCATTCTTTAAGAATATGTTGTCGTAAAGCTGCTTATGATAATGTGGGGAGGTGGGAAGGGTCTTCCATTAAGTTATACAGGTAAGTGTTCGAAAATTAATTTTAAATTTAAAAATTCATTTGTCTCACACTTAACCTGTATAACTTAATTCAGCCGATTACCAGCATTTATCCTGGATGGAGGGCATAAGTAGAAAAATAACCAGCTGATATAATTAAGTAATCTTTAAAGAATACAAACAGACCTGAGAGGACCTCAGAGTAGTTACCTTGACTGATATAGGACATCTCCATGTGTTGTAGTGAACTGGATCCCCAACAGTAAAGTTTAGTCATGGCTGGGTCAGTCTTAACGCCTAGTCGACTAACTACCCTATTCTAAACTAAGTTCCTAACCTTGTATCAACAACTTGCATACGTCGGTTAAGTCCGTTAGTTTAGTCATATGTCTCTGAAGTAAGGTAGGTGTAGGCCCCCGATGGGCCGTCACTACCTTACTTCTTCTCATGCATTTATACAACCTGCCTACGCGAGGTTTTCATTCGCACGGAGTGAGCCCTTATTCATATCCCATCTCATTTATGCCTTACATTCTTCCTTACATACACTAAGTATTTAGGGTAGAAGGCCAAGTAGATGTTAACCAACAATTTCTCCAGCTGCGACAATTGGACCGAGAGATCGTATGTTGTCATACACCAACTCCACGTCCTTAAGTTAGTGGGAAGCAAAAACTGTATTCCCTTTCCATAGAGCAGCATTCAGGACGGACTTCAATGAAGAGTTCTTCCAAAAAGAAAGAGACGTAGAATAACCCCTCAGACTGTGGGTACCTCTTCCCTTCTTGGACGCACAGCCTGATAAAGATTGGGGAGAAGCCTTTGCTATGAGTCTCCTGATAAAGAAAGAAACAGCATTTTTCGTCATGGCCTTCGACTGTAGTTTAGGGGAGACGAAGAGAGCCCGGGGTCTGTGAGGGATAGCCTTGGTGCTGGCTAGATAATAGCGTAAGGTTCTCACTGGGCAGTACAGTCTCTCCTCTTCCAGATGCCCAACAGTTTCACTTAAAGAGGAAAGAAGAAACTCTCTAGGAAGAGGGTTGGACTCTGATTCCGTCTTGGCTCTGAATTCTGGAAGGTACGTAAGGACCATGTCCTTTCCTCTTGTTCCTACAGAAGCAGAGATGGCTTGTATCTCTCCCAGTCTCTTGGCTGTAGCTAAAGTAACCAAGAAAAGTGTCTTGGTAGTCAAGTCTTGTAGAGAAGCTAACCTGAGAGGTTCAAAGGGAGCCCCAGCTAGAAGCTTGAGAACCACATTCAAGTCCCACATGGGAGGACTAATGGAAATCTTGGGAACCTCAATCTCAAAAGATCTGATCAGGTCAGAGAGAATAGGGTCCTCAAAAACCTCACCAAAAGACAGCCTAAACACAGAGGCTAGTGCCGACTTATAAGCTTTAACGGCCGACACTGAAAGCTTTCTCTCCTTCCGTAGATAAAGAAGGAAATCCGCAATCTTTGGAACTGTAGGTCTAGAATAGGTGTGGCGGTTCCTCTTACACCAACCTCTTTAAACTACCCACTTACGCTGGTAGTTCAAATTGGTAGAGTGTCTTCGTGCCTTGGTGAGCTGTTCAGCCACTGCTGAAGATACTCCCCTCGCTCTAGCGATACGCTTGACAGTCTCCAGGTGGTTAGAAGTAACGAGGACGGTCGAAGGTGGAACCTGTGGAAGTGAGGTTGGCGTAAGAGGTCGTACCTGACAGGCAACCTCCTTGGAATGTCTATGGAAAGTTCTAGGAGTCTTGCAAACCATTCTTTCTGAGGCCAGAACGGGGCTACCAGGGTCATTGTGCACCTCTGCGATGACTGAAATTTGTGTAAGACCTGGTCTATCATCCCTAATGGTGGAAAGGCGTAAGACTGAAGGTCCCTCCAGTCTTGAAGCATAGCGTCGACCCCTGCAGATTGAGGATCTGTCTGAGGGCTGAAACATGCTGGAAGACGGAAATTTAAAGCAGTTGCAAACAGGTCTATGTTTGCTGGCCAAAGGTGAACAAGGCGATCTACTACCTCCTGACAAAGAGTCCATTCGGAACCTAGCACCTGGTCCCCCCTGCTCAGAGCATCCGCAATGACATTCTTCTTTCCCAGAATGAATTGAGGTCGGAGAATAACGTTGTGATCCTCTGCCCACTGGAGGATCTCCTGAGCGAGAAGGTTGAGAGGTTGGGACTTTGTTCCTCCTTCCTTCTTCAAATAGGAGATCGCGGTGGAGTTGTCTGCATACACTGCGACTACTTCGGATGTACACAGAGGAGTGAAATGGAGAAGAGCCTCCCTGATTGCCTTGAGTTCTCTTCAGTTTATGGACCTGGAGATCTGGGAAGGAGTCCATAAACGAGCAATGCTCACCTGCTCTAGAGAAGCTCCCCATCCTATGTCTGCAGCGTCTGTATGCAGAACAAGCGTAGGTTCGAGGACTTTGAGAGACAGTCCTGCATTCAAGTGTATCTCCTGGGACCACCAAAGAAGATCCTCCTGACTGCGTGCTGTCCACTGAATTTGTTTGGTGTTGTCCTGCCAGTCCCAATGTTGTCTCAATGTGAATTGAAGATCCCTCATACGGCGTCTTCCGTTGGGAACTAGTAACGTGAGAGAAGCAAGGTGGCCTAGAAGGCTCATCCATAGAGATACTCTTGGGGTCGGAAGTAACAAGAACTCCTCTATAATTCTCCTGAGGTTGTCTTTCCTCTCTTGAGACGGGAAGACCCTTAAGAGAGGAGATACAATCTTCATTCCCAAATAAGTCGTCTGTTGAGATGGTGTGAGAGCAGACTTCTTGTAGTTTATCTTTATTCCCAGAGTCCTGCAAAGATCCAGGACCAATTCCTTCACACGAAGAGCTTCCTGAAGGGAAGGAGATAGGAAGAGCCAGTCGTCCAGATAGCGGCACATCCGAATACCCATCCGGTGGAATTTGGCTGCAACTGGGGCCATGATCCTGGTGAAGACCTGAGGAGCCGTTGCCAGTCCGAAGCAGAGACACTTGAACTGCCAAGTCCCCTCTCCCCAGCGGAAGCGCAGAAGATGGCGAGAGTCCTGATGAATTGGGACTTTGAGATAAGCATCCTGGAGGTCGATGGTAAAGAACCAGTCCTCTTCCCTTATAGCTAGAAGAACCGTCTTCGGAGTCTCCATCTTGAACTTCGTAATCTCTACGAAGGAGTTGAGGATAGAGAGATCGATGATGGGTCTCCACCCTCCTGAAGCTTTCGTCACCACAAACATGTGGCTGTGAAAACTCCAGGAGTTGGGCGGGGCTAGCTCTATGGCCCTTTTGTACTTCAGCTGAAGCATCTCCTCCCTGAGCGCTTGTTGCTTTACGGACCTGCCGGAGTAACTGATGGATGGTGGCGAATGACTGGTCAAGGGTGGTTGAGACTTGAGAGGTATCCTGTACCCCTCCCTTAGTACGATGGTCACCCAAGGGTCCGAATTCAGGGCCTCCCAAGCCTGCCAATGATGTTGTAAGTAGCAACCCACTTGTACGTGTTCGTGTGAAGGAACTGGCCCCTATTTCTGAAAACCCTTTGGGACAGGGTTCTGTGAGGACCTAAAGTCCTTCTTCTTGTCCTGTTTCCTGGCTTGGAAATTTGATGAAGCAGCAACTGTGGACTTCTGCTTCTTCCCATATCTATTATCATTTCCTCGACCTCCTTGCTGAGGAATAGGGCGTTTGCCCGAATCCCTCTGAGGGTAGGGCTGTTTCTGTTGCGGCTTAAATGAAAGTGATTTCTTTAACAAGTCATTTAACATATCTTCCTTCCGCATCTTGGAAGACAGTTGGGCCCGAGAGAGAACATCCTCCAGAATAGTAGGTTCAAAAAGGTGATGTCCAAACATCTGGGATTCCCTTAGTAGATCTTTATGACGTATGGAGAGAGAAGCAGGGGCCCTGCTGAGATAATGGTCCCTTCTTTTACCAGTCAGGTAAGCCTCGTGGAAAGTAGTCTCTTTCATCTGGTCCTCAAGGCAGCGCCCAATAGACCTGGCTATCTGGAGGTAGAGAGGTCGATGCGTTGTGAGGAAAGAAGGTTCCTTCAGAAAAGCTGTCAAAACATACCACAGCCAGGCCAGCATGTTCCCAATCTCCTGTATTCTTCTAGTGGAGGCTTCCAGTCTCTTGCATTCTTCCACAGAGATACCAACCAAGGCACGTTCACCCTTCACTCGTGAGGGTAACACGTCCTCAAAGGAGGGGTTGAGAGGGGTGGGAGCTGGACCGTAAGACTCTTCTTCCAGCTGCAGGTATCTCTTGGTCTTGCCTAGAGCAATGGTGGGGTATGGAATGCGTCCGGCCTGACATCTTTCCTTTGCTCGTTTCCTGACTCCCTGGCGAGCTAATTCTAAGGGTTCTGATGGGGTCCATTTGGGTAATCTGTCAAACTTCTGCTTCTCTAGACCCTGAACAAAACGATTCAGGGGGGGGCTTAGAGGAAGCAGGAACATCCTTCACTTGACGAACACTCTCTGGGAAGGTATTCTCGTTAAGACTCATCAATTCCCTGAAGGAATTAGGGATCAAAGTTTCAAGAGCTGTGTCATCCATCTCGTCATCCTGAAGAATTCTAAATTTCTCCGCTGCTGCCCAAAGTCTCCTGGAGAATTCAGCATCTCCATCATTGGGTGAGGAACCTATAGAAGGATACCTGTGATCATGCCGGGTCCTTGGCTGAGAACGTTGCGAAGATCTGGGGCTTCTGGTAGACGAAAGATGTCTACTCCTGGAAGGGGAATGGCTTGGGGAGAGACGTCTCCCAGTACTACTGGATAAGGACCGACGAGAATGTTTGGAAGGAGATCTATGGTGGGATCTAACAGATGAACGGCTAGGTCTCTGGTCCTTCCAATGAGACCTGGAATTAGGAGAAAGGTGGTCTGGGGAATGATGGGACCAACTCCGGTTGCTTCTCCTTGAAGACTGGCATCTGGACCTTCGGTCAGAGGAAACACTGGAGTCCATCAGGGACCTGAGGGATGAAAGTCTGGGTGTGCGGCTTGAAGAGTGACGAGATAGGTCTCTATGATAGGGTCTCGATGTGGATCTACCCTCAGGAGACATGCTTGAGTTGGACTGAAGAGAGGTATGCCTCCTACTGCGAGACGAGCTTCTATGAGAATATTTCCTGCGACTGGAACACGGAGAAGACTTCACTGGGTCTGAAGGTTCATGGTCCTGCGAAGGCGCAGGGGAGCTCCCTCGTCGACCATTAGGAGAACGAAATCTTGACCTCCCTGGGTCTGAAGATAAAGGAGCTTGCGACGGTGTCTGGGTGCTCCCTCGCTGACGATGGGGAGAACGAAGTAGCGATGGGGTTTCTTCGTCCAAGTTGCTCATACACCCATCAGGGGTGATGGCGAACTGGACCTGCGACCTGCCCTGCTTTGGGGAGGGGATCACCTCACGGTGTCCGCTCACCTCAGCGACTGGCGTACCAAGGGCAGGTACAGAGCTGGAAGGCAATACAGGAACATTTAAAGCATTAAAGCAATTCACTAAAGAGGAAATGTCCTCACTCACCTTTGAGAACTTAGCCTCCCAAATAGCTTGCACTTTCTCAAGACAACTTATAAAAGCATTAGAACACTCGGCGGTAACCGTTGTAGCAGGAGAAACGGACCGGGCAACATCTACCGAGGAGCTAAAACTACTAACCCCTCCTACAGGGACATTGTCCTCCGGAGGATCTACCCCCTCCCCTAAGGCTGAACTAATCTCCTGGGAAGGAGAAGACCTAATCTCGTCCTCCAGTAGGCCACTCTTCGTGGTCTTACTCGACTTATAACTAATACGTTTCTTGGCTAAAGAATCCATATGCTTAACATATAACTTACGGTCTTCTTTAGACCAACCCTTACACTCGTTACAAGTAACATTAATGTCACACTTAATACCCCTACATGATTGACAAAGAGAATGAGTATCAAAGGCAAACTTTCTACTTATCCTAGTCGAACAATTAGTGCAGGAGCGTTGAGTCTCAGAGTCAGATGGCATATTCATAAATCACTAACACCATCAAAGGATCCAAAATCACTTGAAGACGACAAATCCAAGGTGTAGTCGTTAACAAAACCAAAAAGAATTCAATTATATCAGAGTGTTGGAGCGAAAGCACAAACGTGCTTCTGTGACAACAGATGAATAAAGAATGACTCAATAACCGGTGGAGGGATGCCCCCCCCCCACCATTGGTGGGGGAGGGATAGAGGACCACGTGACCAACTGTCAATTTTCTAATTGACAAGCAGTTACCTGTTAAACAGTTAAAGCCGTCAGGGCTAAAGATTTTGACGACCGTTCGTTCCAAAAAGTCTGCAGGTATTGTGCTTTAGTTTCATTCTTTATCAAGATTTCCTTAATTTTATTAACTCAATCTTAATGAGACTTTTTGGTCCAATTGTCGGTTGGTCACAATCAATGAGGGTAAGATAATTAGTCACCTAATTAGTTATATCTGTTTGGAGCCGACACAGATGTGATCGGCTGAATTAAGTTATACAGGTTAAGTGTGAGACAAACACAAATTTCTCAAGGATTGTTGCTCATCTATACCCAAGTGACCCAACATCCGAGGTAAATTTTCTAAAGCCTCGACATTACCTGCCAGTCATTCACTATCTTTCAAGTCCCTGTCCTCTGAAAAGGAATCATTATTATGCTCATCTGAAAAAGAAGCATCATAACCGACCAAGTGATTTCTACCATCACCAAGAGTCGCAATTGGCCTAACCTTCTCTCTTTCATGGAAAGCTTTCACCATATTTATATGTACCAATTGATGAGGCCTTCTCCTATCGGGGGTTTCTACCAAGAAGTTAACGTTATTTACCTTCTTCAATACCTTCCATGGTCCCTGGAAAGTAGCTTTGAGAGAATTACCTGGGATAGGTAACAGAACCAGTACCTTCTGTCCTACGTCGAAGTCCCGGGTCACAGTCTTTCTGTCAAAATAAAATTTAATTTTCTTCTGACTTTTCAACAAATTCTCACCTACAAAAGACCAAGCCCTGGTTAATTTAGCATTCAAATTATCAAGGTAATCAATCAAATTCAAATCAGGGGCATCTCCCTCCCAAGCCTCTCCCACCATATCTAGCGGACCCCTTACAGAATGTCCAAAAATCAAATTAAAAGGAGAGAGACCGAGAGATTGACCAGGAATAAAGCGGAAAGCGAATAAGAGGAATGGAAGGTTTTTATCCCATTCAGCCCCATTCCTAATACAATATTTCTTTAACATGCTCTTCATAGTTTGGTGAAAACGTTCCAAAGCACCCTGTGACTCTGGATGATAAGGCGAGGAAGTTACATGTTCAATGCCTAATTCAGTCATTTTCTGCTTAAAATAATGACTTGTGAAGTTAGCACTGCAATCGGACTGAATTACCTTCGGGAGACCAAATTTTGAAAAGAAACCTATTAATGCCTCTACAATCTTTTCACTCCTTATCGACCGCAAGGGGATTGCCTCGGGGTACCGAGACATACGATCCATAATAGTGAAAATATACTCATTTCCACTCTTTGACTTTGGGAGAGGACCAACAACATCAATTAATACTTCACGAAAAGGTTCAGACACAACTGGGATAGGTATTAATGGAGCCTTTGGTATAGGTAGGTTAGGTTTGCCGACTCTCTAACAAACCTCGCAAATATTAACAAATTTTTTAACATCACCTTTCAGCTGGGGCCAAAAGAAATTATTTAAAAAGCCACTGACTGTTTTGTGAATACCAAAATGTCCCGCCATCACATTCTTGTGAACTAATGACATCAACTCATGACGGTAACATTCAGGAACCACAACCTGTCGTATAATTTCGTAATCCTCCCACGGGGCATGCATTGGTCTACTTATTCTATATAATATGCTATTAATTACCTTAAAAATAGGAACTGTCACGTTCGTTATCTCACCAGACTCAATAGGGAGACTACCAAACTCCTTTTTCTGAGCCGAAACAAGTTCTTTAACCGTCCAATTGGGTTTTAATCTAATACTACTACTACTGTCTACAGTTACATCACTACGTCCTAAACTACTCAAATCAACGTCGACCGTTGACTCTGCAGCGTCAACAGCCTTTGCCTTAGCACGAGTGACTACCCCTACTTCCACATCCGGATTAATCACAATTGGCACATATTTACTTTCATACACAATCTCATTTCTGAGAACCACATCCACCTTTTTAATTGGAAATTTATCAACAATAGCCAAACGGATATTCCCCGAAAAATAAGGACAACTTAGATGAAATAGACCAATTGGATAAGATTTTACCATGTCCGGAAAACCACTCAAAATAACAAACTCCCGATTCTCATACACAAAATCATTCGGGACCGAATCTCTAAGAATTAATGATTGCGCGGCTCCGGTATCACGTAAAATATTCACTTTCCTACCTTGGCCTTCACCATCCAGCGACACTTCACCCACGGCCAGAAAATAACCGAAGGAACTAACAGTGTCTGACTTTCTTAGTCATAGAGTCGGAGAGGGCAGAGCTCCACCCTGACTAGCATTTTTCTCAACCGCCATCACCGGATTACCTTTACTGTTACATACCTTTTTCCAAGCATAACACATTCTTTTGGTATGACCCCTCTTGTTACAGAAAAAACACGTCAAATGCCTCAGCTTTCGGGGATCATAAACACCCGACTCACTAAGTCTGTTATTTTGCGAGTAACACACCTTTGATTGGCCATTCGGAGAAACCTTATTTGATTGAACATTCTGAGAACCCGTATTTAACTGAACATTCTGAGAAACATTCTTTTGGTTATTAGAATTACCAGATCTCCCAGAACAACCCCAACGTGGTTTTTCCTTAAATAGAGTCTCTTTCATAGTATCTTTATGAGATAAAAAATACTCATCTGATGCCACAGTAACCTCCTGAAGGGAATCTAATTTCAACTCCTCCAAATGAACCTTTAAACGGTCAGGAGTACACCTTTTAAACTCTTCAACCAACAGCAACTGCTTTAGCTTATCAAAATTGTCCACCTCTTTAGATTTCAGCCAATCAGTAGCATATTGCTCTTTACTCCTTGCAAATTCTACGAAAGTCTGATTTTCATTTTTACTCAAATTACGGAACCTTTGCCGATAGGCCTCCGGCACGAGCTCATATGCCTTCAACACTATCGCCTTTACACTCTCATAATCCGAGGAGAGAACTTCTTCCAAAGCTACATATACCTTTTGGGCTTTCCCAATCAATTTACTCTGGGTAAGGGTAGTCCATAATCCAATAGGCCATTCTAACCTGTTAGCAATTCTTTCGAATGACATAAAGAACTCTGCAACATTATCTTCCTGGAAGTTCAGGACAAACTTCAAAGCCTGAGCTAGATTTGAGAAGGAGGAGGAAGCCTCAACACGAGAAGGAGACCCTGGTGACCCTGGCGTTTGCAAAGCCAACTTAGCTAACTCATGCTTCCTTTCCCTCTCTCTCTCTCTCTTCAAACACCATTTTTTGCTGGTGTATCTCCATTTGTTTTAGACTAATCTGTCTATCCAAAATTTCTACTGGCAATCCCTCTTCTTTCCTAACCTTGGGTTTGGCTCCTGTCTTAGTCTCCTTAACGCACTCAACCCTTTAGCAATAGTATACCCTTCTTCATTGTTACCGTTTTTTCCACTTCAAAAAAATCTGCCACACTTTCTAATTCCTCTTTGTTTAATTCGGCCAACTTATCCTGCCATCCCTCTCCTTCAAGCAATTCTACGATATTCATGTCATCCATTTTGATTGCAAGTAATTACAACACTTTACATATAACAAAATTATTTCACTTGCAATAGCGCCAACCAACCAAACACTGAGGAGGTGTAACCATACCACCTAACACTAACAACACCCCAAGAATTACGCTTGCACTGCAACAAGAACACCACAGGATACGATCAATCCTGGCAAGGTCACCAATTGTAATGGCCTCGTTGGACCACAACACACACTAGGTCTGCAGGACCATAAATAATCAATACTTAGGTGTTCAAAAGGCAGCAATCCACAAAGGTGGAAGCAAACCCAGGTAAATGCAGCACAAGAATAACTTAAGGGGGATAACAAAACAATGAAATAAAAACCAATATATATTACAATTCAATAAAATACAGAAAGTAATAACTAGGCCTCATCATTAACATTAAATCGAAAATACCACTTACAAAACATATACCCAAATTATCAGTCAACACATTCAACCTCTGAAGGAGGAAAGGGGGCCCAGAGAGGAATAGAAAATAACGAAAAGAAAGGAATAACCAAAATTTTACATGCTAAAGGATGATGAGATGATGAAGGTCTCCTCCCAAAAGTACTTCAATAAGGGCAGCGAACGGCAACTCTCAATACCACTATCGAGCTCCAACAGAAATCTGACACTGCAGCACAGCCGTAATCATACTCATTCATAATCATGGACGCCGGTTCCCAGTAATCTTGGTCAATACTTTACAAGAAATGAATGACACGCCTTACCGTCACCAAGCGAGGCCCCTCTGGCAAGTACTGCACCAGAGGCAATAATAAAATGGCAGAGATGTGAAGTAACGGCCAGCTGATGTGAAGATATATATTTGTTCAGACACTTGCTGTACATCCAAGAGGTAATACGATCACAATTCGGGGTACAGATACCAACTGCCTGAAGCTTGGAAACCCGGTCTCAAGTCAACTCAGCAGAGCCAAAATATGGAGGGGAGAAACAGGGAGGATTAGTCAACAAGACTATACAAAAATACCACTGGAGTGAGGAGACACCTACTAACAAGAAGGCGAACTAACCATGAACTTTACAGCCTTCAAAAATGAAAGAGGAACTTAAAAACTAACCTAAGTAAGCTAATACATTATAAAAAACCTAAGGCTTACTTACAATATATATATATATATATATATATATATATATATATATATATATATATATATATATATATATATATATATATATATATATATATATATATATATATATATGTGTGTGTGTGTGTGTGTGTGTGTGTGTGTGTATTTTTTGTGTGAGTGTACTCTGTGTACGGTTTATGTACATACTAATCGCAACAGAATTAAACTAATCAAACATGAAATTTTATCCTAATACCCAAGATATCTTTTGACTAGTAAAACCATACAACATAAGGATACTTTTATTTTACTTTCTCATACTTTGGATTTTTTATACAAAGCATCTAATTATAATTAATTATCCTAATATATTCCCTCTATTCCTGATAAGTCCAAGGTCTTTATCGTCTCCCTTAGGATGGGTTAATTCATATGAGAGATGCATTTTCCCTTTTATTAAAATTCTCTTTCTCTCATATTAACTCCCATGTCGTGAAACTGGACTCTCAGTGACATAAAGTTTGAAATAGAATTAGGAATCTTTGTTAGGCAACTCCACTTTTCCGAAACTTAACTCCGTGGGAGAAATAGAGACGAACGTTTATGAGATTATCTGGATGCTGGCAAAAGTCACTCGAGTTTTCTTTTCATCCTGGTTCTTTTTGGAAATTAATATGGAGATTGCGCTGGGAGTAGATTATCTATGCTAGCCTGACCGCAGGTAATATGTGTGCATTCAATGGTGTACCGTATTTGGTGATTGATATGAATATGCAAAAGGAGTTTTAAGAAAGCTAAAGTGTTATTCGATAAAAAAGCAGAGGTAATTACCTGTGTTTAAAATGGAAAAGTTTCTTTAAAAATGTATGAATAATTTGAATTGTACTTCAAATAAAAAGGTTAAATTGTTAAAAAGATTTTAATGGCATTTGTGGACTACGAAAAAAAACATTTGATAGAGTGCACCAGCCAATTTTGTGAAGAGTCCTGTGTTCATGAGCATAACAAGTGCAAAGTTAATGTTAATGGTGCCCTATCAAATAAATTTCCAGTGAATAGTAGGGTACTGTAGGGGAATGTGTTGTCACCTATGTTTTTTATCTTCCTCATGGATTTTGTAATGAATAGAACAGTTTGGAAAGGTGAAGAATTAGACTGGATTGGTAACAGGAAATTAGCGGACCTAGAGTATGCTGATGATGCTGTCCTTATTAGCAAAACACCACAGGACTTACACACCTTGATTATAAAAAAGTATGAAAAGTCACATGAGGTTGGGCTCTAGATAAACAGAAGGAATGCAGAGATGATGAGACCGGAATATGCAATGGAAGAATAAATATCATTGGAAGGAGAAAGGATTAAGGAAGTGGAATCATTTAGATATTTTGGAACTATGATCTCTAATACAGGGTCTTTATAATTAGAGTTTTATAAAAGATTGAAATAAAAACCAAATCAGGAAATGGGTAGGACAAGTAAAATTTGGAAATCAAATCACCTGAAGTTGTATGTAAAAATCAGGCTACATATCAGTTTAGTAAGATCGTTGTTACTCTATGGACATGAGTCGTGATATGACAACAAAACAATGTCCAACAAATTTTGTATATTTTAGAACAAAGCCTTCAAAAGAATATTAGGAGAAAAATGGCGGAACATGAATAAAAATGAAACTATATGAGGGATTATTCAAGTGCCATATGTGGATTAGATCATGATGAAGGGGTAAATGGAGATGGTTTGGGCATGCTCTTTGCACTCCCCAAGAGAGATTAGTTCACCAAACGTTTAACTGGGCTCCACAAGGCACTAAAAGAGTTACAAAATCCAGTGCTACTTGACTGAGGACTATGAAGCGTGAAGTAGGAGATGCTGAATGGAGAAGTATTAATTTAAAAGCTCAAAATAGAGAAGACTAGCGATATCTAACTGACGCCCTTTGCATCAATAAGCGTAGGAGAATGTGATGATGATTACAATCTACGTTTAATTCCTGTTTTCGTTTTACCATATAATTTTTGGTTATTATATTCAGCTCCTTTTGTTTAACCTTTAAGACACTGATTTGTCTTTAATTTTCTAAGTACTAGAACGACAGAATGATTGTATAGAACGAAACCTATTTTACTTAAAATTTTGAAGGAAAAAAAAATAGATATTCAATTTACGGCTTCACCGTAACAAACCTTGTTATGAATAATGCTTGGAATATTTTAATTATTCTCTATGCACTTGAATGGATTAAGTCCTTTAGAAGGATGTTTTTAATTATTATTCAGAATTATTATCCAGTTTTTTTGTCTTGATAAATTATAGTATTCCTAATAAGCCACCTGGGGTGATAGTCCCTTTATATTACTGGGCCATCACTATTTTGATTATTTATCAAGTCTCCTACTGTTTTGCTTCTGCCAATAGCAGCGCATAACAAAATTTTAACAATAAAGCCATTAAGATACAGATTTGTTTTGATATCAAATGCCATTAAACCTTTCAGAAAATCTATTTTATTGATTTTTTGTCACACTGGCATCCCTCTTTTATTTCTTTTACTTCCTTTGGCAAAGCAATTATGAAACACTTTCTGAGACTATTACAGACACGGATGCTTAGAAATATAACAGAGATTGCAACACGACTTCAAAGGGTCATGCTCAAATTGTTTATGAATCTACCTGCATTTTGAAATTTCCTCACAACTCTTTTCATATTGACATAGAAACTTCTGGACTGTGAAAGCCTTTTTTTTCCCCTTGTTAATGCTAGATATAATAATAATAATAATAATAATAATAATAATAATAATAATAATAATAATAATAATAATAATAATAATAATAATAATAATAAATAGAAGTAGTCGCAGTAGTAGCAGTTGATAATTGTAACCTTCATAATCATTATCATCATCGTTATGATAATAATAATAATAATAATAATAATAATAATAATAATAATAATAATAATAATAAACAACGTATTCATAGTAATTAGGCGCTAATAACTATAAAGTTCTACATGTTGAAATAACTTCTCTTTTTAACGCTTAGAATTCTGTTATGATAAGTCAGTTTCCTAAACCATTTTGTCGCATGCCCATCCCAGCACTGTCCAGGATACAAGTCGTTCATAATCCATTAAAGCTTTAGCAAATATCAATAATTTATGCATTAGTATAAATTCATTCAACTATTTTAACGAGATTGCGGCTTTGGACTTTTGTGGTAATAAACCTAATTGCTTGATCCAGGTTTTGTTTATGGATTAGTATTTTTGGGGGCTTATGTATTTATGTTTTATCTGAACATATATCAATAAACTAAATTTTTATAAATAACATATATCAGTACTTTAGTAATTATTATTAGGAAGTAATCTGATATACATTACAATTAACTCAGAAAACAGCCGTACTTACAAGTAATTAACCGGGTGATGACCTCAATGTATACTCGGGATAAATATCTGATTATGCTAATGCAGTTATTATTATTATTATTATTATTATTATTATTATTATTATTATTATTATTATTATTATTATTATTATTATTATTATTATTATTATTTCTAGCTGCAACCCTTGTCGGAAAAGCAGGATGCTATAAGCCGAATTGCTCCAACAAGGAAAAGTTGCCTTGATGTTAAATAAAACTATCGGGAAAGCAGAGCAAATATAAGTACAGCAATGCGAAAATTTTGCAATCTATCAGTTTAACAAAATCGACACCACAAATATTGACATATTCAATTTCTGTCCTATTGGTTCTCGCGGACAGTTCACTCCAGCAACACC